>NC_051245.2:122269273-122539273 GCF_015237465.2 Chelonia mydas
GGTGAGGAAATTCTGGGTTCAAATACTGACTCTGCCACTCACTGACCAGGGCTCCCTGCCTCACTTCCCCAATCTGTTGGAGGTGGAAGATCATTTTTAGCACACTTCACAGGTCTGGGTGTGAGGATCAACTCGTGCTTGTACAGTAACTGGGACATATAAAGTGCTATACAAGTGCTTATAGGTGATCTTTGTTGTTATTGTTATGTAAATAATAATACTTATTATTAATTTATCCTTACCGGGCTCCATCCATAATCCCCAGTCTAAACAGACAAGGTGGACAATACAAAGAAGTAGGGTATCTGATTTTGCCACTATTACTTTATTCTCTGAGATATGGGAAACTACTCTGTAACTATAATAGATAGTAGCTGAATAACAGGGAGCCCAGGACTAATAAATTTCCCATATAAAGCCCTGGGTAGAACGCTACTCCCTTAACTATTGTGCTTCTGATAGCTATTTGATTGTGATGGCCATGATTAAGACTATGGAAGACAAAAGACTGTAAGACTTCCAGGGTCACATAGCCTTCAGTCATAAGTGAGGGCCCCAAAGACTTCTTCCTGAATGATCCCGGGGAATAGATTTCACAACCTCCTGCTGCATATAAAGAAGTAATCATTAGTTTTGGTAATGTTAAAGCTTATTAGGTGACTTAGACCCAGAATTTCAATTTTGTGTAAGAAATAGAAAATAAAACATGATTCTAAGCATTTTTTAATACAAATTGTAAGCGGTTTCAATGCAAATTTGTGTTTGTTTTGCAACATGCCCTAGTACAGAGGTGGGCAAACTATGGCCTGGGGGCCACATCCGACCCTCCAATCTGTTAAATCCGGCCCTTGAGTTCCCGCTGGGGAGCGGGGTCTGGGGCTTGCTCTGCTCCCGCGCTCCAGCCGGGGAGCGGGGTCAGAGGCCTCTCCGCTCGCATATGTCGAGACTCCTGGAAACAGCAGCATGCCCCCTTTCTGCTGGCTCCTATGTTTAAGGATAATCAGGGGGCTCCGTACACAGCCCCCATCCCAATCACCACCCCTGCAGCTCTCATTGGCCAGGAACTGTGGCTAATGGGAACTCCAGGGGCGGTGCCTGCAGATGGGGTAGCGCACCGAGCCGCCTAGCCGCACCTCCACATAGGAGCCGGAGTGGGGACATGACACTGCTTCCAAGAGCTGCTTGTGGTAAGCGCCACCCAGAGCCTGCACCCCTGACCCCCTCCTGTGCCCCAAACCCCTGTCCCAGCCCAGAGCCCCCTTCCACACCCTGAACTCCTCATTTCTGGCCTAACCCCAGAGCCCACACCCCCAGCCAGAGCCCTCACCCCCTCCTGCACCCCAACTTCAATTTTGTGAGCATTCATGGCCCACCATACAATTTCCATACTCAGGCCAAAAAGTTTGCCCACGCCTGCCCTAGTAGAATTTGTGACCTTATCCTAAACACCAGGAAATGAAACGGACTAGAAAGAAAAGTGAAATTTATTCAGCTTGGACAAAGACAATAATCAAATTTAGGATAGGAAATAACTAGGGCTGTCGATTAATCACAGTTAACTCATGTGATTAAAAAAATTAATCGCTATTAATTGCAGTTTTAATCGCACTGTTAAGCAATAGAATACCAAGTCAAATTTATTAAATATTTTTGGATGTTTTTCTACATTTTCAAATATATTGATTTCAATTACAACACAGAATAGAAAGTGTACAGTGCTCTCTTTATATTATTATTTTTATTACAAATATTTGCACTTCAAAAAAGATAAAAGAAATAGTATTTTTCAATTCATCTCATACAAGTCCTGCAGTGCAATTTCTGTATTGTGAAAGTGCAACTTACAAATGTAGATTTTTTTTTTGTTACATAACTGCACTCAAAACCAAAACAATGTAAAACTTTAAAGCCTACAAGTCCACTCAGTCCTACTTCTTGTTCAGCCAATTGCGAAGACAAACAAGTTTGTTTACATTTACAGGACATAATGCTGCCTGCCTATTATTTACAATGTCATCTGAAAGTGAGAGCAGCTGTTCACATGGGACTTTTGTAGCCGGCATTGCAAGTCATTTCTGTGCTAGATATGCTAAACATTCATATGCCCCTTCATGCTTCGGCCACCATTCCAGAGGACATGCTTCCATGCTGATCACACTTATTAAAAAATAATGCATTCTTTAAATTTGTGACTGAACTCTTTGGGGGAGATTCTGCCATATATTTCATGTTATAGCAGTCTCGGATGATGACCCAGCACATGTTTGTTTTAAGAACACTTTCACTGCAGATCTGACAAAACGCAAAGAAGGAACCAACGTGAGATTTCTAAAGATAGCTACGACACTTGTCCCAAGGTTTAAGAATCTGAAGTGCCTTCCAAAGTCTGAGAGGGACGAGGTGTGGAGCTTGCTTTCAGAAGTCTTAAAAGAGCAACACTCTGATGTGGAAACTACAGAACCCGAACCACCAAAAAAGAAAATCAACCTTCTGCTGGTGGCATCTGACTCAGATGATGAAAATTAACATGCGTCGGTCCGTACTGCTTTGGATCGTTAATTGAACAGAACCTGTCATCAGCATGGAGGCATGTCCTCTGAAATGGTTGTTGAATCATGAAGGGACATATGAATCTTTAGGGCATTTGGCTTGTAAATATCTTGTGACGCCAGCTACAACAGTGCCATGAGAACGCCTGTTCTCGCTTTCAGGAGACATTGTAATCAAGAAGTGGGCAGCATTATCTCCTGCAAATGTAAACAAACTTGTTTGTCTGAGTGATTGGTTGAAGTAGGTCTGAGTGGACTTGTAGGCTCTAAAGTTTTACATTGTTTTATTTTTGAATGCAGGGTTTTTTACATAATTCTACATCTGTAAATTCAACTTTCATGATAAAGAGATTGCACTAAATGACTAGCAATGGGGGAATTGAAAATACTATTTCTTTTGTTTTTTACAGTGCAAGTATTTGTAATAAAAAATAAATATAAACTGAGCACAGTACACTTTGTATTTTGTGTTCTAAGTGAAATCAATATATTTGAAAATGTAGAAAACATCCAAAAATATTTAAATAAATGGTATTCTATTATTGTTTAACCGTGCGATTGTGATTAATTTTTTTAATCTCTTGACAGCCCTATAAATAACCAGTATAAATGGTAAAAAGTAAATTAGATTTCCCAAATGTTATTTTGAATAATCTAGATTCCTAGTAATAGGGAAGTAATTTGAGTTTACTTTTTTTCTGATTCATATATCATCACAAGTCATAAAAATTCTGCGGCCAATTACTTTAGTCTAACTAAAGTCACTGGGCTCAACATAGGGGTACCTGGATGCAATCTGATATCTTGTGATCCACAGAAAGATGAGCTAGTGGTTCTTTCTGACTTTAAACTTTATGAAACATAGCTTGATTTTTCAAGTAACAAGTTGAGCTCATGACTCAGCTCGTAAGGGGTGATAAAGTCAAATGAGTAGGTCATTGGGAAAGAGTAAATACAAAACCATATGATGTTGTGTTTAGAGCCACTGACCAAAACCACCACACTGTGTTTGAGGCGTGTGGTCTGGTGGACTGAGCACTGGACTGGGCCTCAGGACATCTGGGTTCTGTGCCCGCTCAGTCAATGGCCTTCCCCTGGACGTTGTGCAAACCACTTCTGCTTTCTCCCCTTGCCTACCCTTTGCTTGTCTTGTCTGCTTACGTGGTAAGTTCTCTGGGGGCAGGTGCTGTCTTTTACTGTGTTTGTGCAGCTCCAGTACACTGGGGGCTTGATCTCAGCTGGGGTTTCTAGACACTTCTGTAATATACATCATTAATTCAACACCGTTGCTCTGCAATAAGGAGAGCCTGGGTGGAAGATTCAGGACCCTATTTTTCATTATAGATTTATTTCCTGGTCACCAGTAATGATATTTCCAGCCACAGAGCTCATATTAACAGGACATTTTATTTTTAGCCATTTTCATGCTGAGAATAAATATTTGTATTATGTTGAGAGCTATGGATAGCATGGCATTATGAAAATATTGTTGTGAGGATTGTGCTTGCAGGTCTCCAGTAGGAGAGAGATGTATTGTGGCTTGCAATTAAGGTAGAAATCCTGGGTGAAATCCTGGTCCTGTTGAAATCAAAGTGAGTTTTGCCACTGACTTGAGTGGAGTTAAGATTTCAGCCAGCCAGCTAGGTCTTATGTTCCTTTTGCACCCAGCCCTCCCATTGGAGGAGTGCAGGGTTGGGCCCATGGGAGAAGGAGCATAATATTTAACAAATATAACAATGAGCTAAAATAGAGAGAAATTATCTTAAATCTCTTGTGGAGACAGATTTGACATAATGTCTGGCCCCACTAATCCTTGAACGCTGATCTAAGTTTTCAACAGTTAACTACTGTCCCTGTTTCTTTGTGACATTTGTGGGCTGTAAAGAGAAACTTCTGTATGTGTTATGGGCATGATCCAAACCCCAGTGAAATCACTGGAAAGGTGAATATGGGATGGTGCAAGATGTACTGGGCACATCATTATGGAAGAAATGTAATCCTCTGGGTCTGCTTCACATAGCTGCCTCTTTATCATAACAGAGAACCAGTGAGCATAGCTCAGCTGCGAATGCATCCCAAATCACGTTCCCCAGGGTTCTTCATGGCTAATCCCTCATCTATTGATCTGGATACAAATGTTCCATCATTTAGAAGTGCCTCTTTTACAGGCTTCTTATGTTAATTAAAGTCTGTTTCAGCTCAGAAGCTGGATTTCCCTTTCTCAGATCATGGAATCCAAACCAATGAAAGAAGAACTCATTTTCTGAAATATGAAGCACAGTTTTCAATTGTTTGAAGGACTGACTCCCTCCCCGACCCCTCCCCTGAAAAAAATACTGAGCTGATGAAATCAGGCTGCAGAGAATCTCCAAGCGCTCCTAGTTAGACCTGTGTCCCAAATGAAGAATGAGAAGCAGAGGCAAGAGCTCCAGAACTTCATCAGCCATTGCTGGCCCCACTTCTCCTGAGCTTGGCATAGGGGTATCCAGCTGTACAGAGTCAGGAAGCTGGCTATGACTGTCCTGGCTCGGGTGGATTCCAAGTAAATCCAAAAGGTCATGATGGGTTCCCCAAAGGTAAGGCCTGAAGCTGTAGTTTGAGCGGCTAGGGGATCAGGCCCCCAAAAGTGAACATCCGTCTCATACACCATAGTTCCTCATTTAATACAGTTGCCTGTTGGGAAGCCTACCTCTGGCATACGCCTTGGAAAGTTCACCTTAGTGCACAGTTCTGCTGTGTCACGTGATTGGGGTTTGTTTGTGAGGTTCCCTGTTTATTTTGTATCCATGATGCTAGCATCTTGCAAGCATATTATATTCTGAGGTCAGGCTAGGTCCTTTTCTCTTTGCACTTCATCTCTAGTTATAAAGGCACTTGATAAAGGCCAGATGCTACCCTTGGTCAGGCCTGTACCCACTCTTGTTTTAAAAGTGAGCTCTTACTGTAGTGGTTCTCAGCTGTGGCCCGTGGGCCACTTGCAGCCCAATGAGCACACAGCTGTGGCCCATGTGACCTCCTCAGGGCTATAAAGGTATACGTGTTGTTTGGATGCAGCCCACATAACGCTTAGAGAGCTGCATATGCGGCCCACAGTGGTAAATAGTTTGAGAACCACTGCCTTACTGGTACCAGCACAGCCCCACTGCGTCTGCACCCGATTCACTGATTAGAACCGAGTGGTCCGTTTTGTGGATGATGCACAAGCTGGACGAGAATCTGGCTCACAGACCCAGAGCTGCGTTAGGACCGTCAGAGCTCAAAAAGCAGCAAAAGCTTATTTATGTCACTGGAGCCAGTATGTCTGACTCTCAGTGCACACCAGAAGCTCTGTTCAGCCAGATGGTGTCATTTTACATCATCGCTTTGCGGAGTGCCGCTGCACTTCATGCAAACGGTTCAGTGTTCTCCTGGTAAATGCACTCTCGTCAAGCCCTGGACTTCACTCCTTCCTTCAGTTGTCTGCTGTGACCTTCTGCAGACAGCGCCTTCCACACAGAGATTTTCCTGCTTCCCTAAACCCAAACGCCTTTCGTTTCTGAGTGTGAGGTACAATGCTACCTCTTCCTCTGTTTGATTTATTTTACAGCACAGGGGATTATTGTGCTGGCGGGATCTATAGAGCCAGGTAGTCCTTTTTATCCCCCACTCCCCTTTCCTGGGAGTCCTGAAGCTGCAGGATAGAAATGAAAAGCAATGCTTACCACCCTGGGCATCCTAGAGTGACCAAGGTGCATCTGAAGAATTTAATGAGTGTTACAGACTACAAGCCTAAAATTCAGCCCTGTTTGTGCTGAGATTCTAAGAGCTGCCTGGATGTGACAGGACAGAGTCACTCATCTCACACAACATCTCAAGAGATGTCAAGCCACAGGGCTGAATAGCAGAGCCTTTAACCAGCCAGGTTTCAGAGTAACAGCCGTGTTAGTCTGTATTTGCAAAAAGAAAAGGAGTACTTGTGGCACCTTAGAGACTAACCAATTTATTTGAGCATAAGCTTTCATGAGCTACAGCTCACTTCATCGGATGCATACTGTGGAAAGCGTAGAAGATCTTCTTATACACACAAAGCATGAAAAAATACCTCCCCCCACCCCACTCTCCTGCTGGTAATAGCCCATCCAAAGTGATCACTCTCCTTACAATGTGTATGATAATTAAGTTGGGCCATTTCCAGCACAAATCCAGGTTTTCTCACCCCCCCCCCCACACCAACCCACTCTCCTGCTGGTAATAGCTTATCAAAAGTGACCACTCTCCTTACAATGTGTATGATAATCAAGGTGGGCCATTTCCAGCACAAATCCAGGGTTTAACAAGAACGTCTGGGGGGGGGGGGGTTGGAAAAAACAAGGGGAAATAGGTTACCTTGCATAATGACTTAGCCACTCCCAGTTCAAGCCTAATGGCGCAACTTAATTATCATACACATTGTAAGGAGAGTGATCACTTTGGATGGGCTATTACCAGCAGGAGAGTGGGGTGCAGGGAGGTATTTTTTCATGCTTTGTGTGTATAAAAAGATCTTCTACACTTTCCACAGTATGCTTCCGATGAAGTGAGCTGTAGTTCACGAAAGCTTATGCTCAAATAAATTGGTTAGTCTCTAAGGTGCCACAAGTACTCCTTTTCTTTTAACCAGCCAGTAAGTCAGCTTGCTACAGAGGGATAACGGAAGCGTGTTTCGTGCTTCCAGAACCCCTATGGGTCTCAGAGTAGCAGGGATTTATTTTTTAAATCTTGGGAGGGCTAAATGTCCAGTAAGGATCTTGCTGCTCACGAAGAGGCAGCTATATTCTGTAGGGGAAGATCTACTGTCTTCCCATGCCTGACAGCTGAGTGCCCAAACTATGCCCTAGAGGAGCAGTCTTCAAAGCCCCACAGTTCTAAACACCCAGTCAACTTAAAAAATTCAACCTTGTCCTTTGGCTTGCTGAGCAGCCGGCAGCATGGGTAGCACGTGAGGATCAGGAGGATGCAACCCATGACCACCCTGATCCTCCTTTAGACCTATAAGGGCAGGTTCAGCCTCTGATATAGCCTGTCCTAATTTGTGCCTCCTCCTGCCCACAGCCTGTAGGGGATTTGCAGCAGCCATCTGCTGAAGACACCCTGTGCCCTGCTGTTTGGGTTGTTATACCTGTCCCTTTGCACTGGTGTAGATGGTCACAGGGCAACACGGAGTCTGGCCCAGAGAACAGGCGTACCTGATTGGTTCCTTGGTCTCCAGGTCACCCGCTCCAGGGGCCCATCGGCTGCTAGGTGTGGTGGTTGTTTTTTACATCCGTGCCCAGTGGCTGTGAAAGGCCATCATTCTGGTCAGGTGGCACCAGGCTCTGCCTTGGCACTGGTGTAGTTGCCCACATGAGGCGCCGGGCCGTGCTGAATGAGGCCCCTGATGTGCATTGAAGCTTGACTTGGATTCTGCAGGGAGTGAGTTGTTGGTGCTCTGCACAGCCATCCAGGCAGGCTGGGTTCACTTTTCAGTCCTGGCCCCTCTCTCTGGGTCAGCAGGGGCCAGGAGAAGGGCAAAGGCAGCACAGCCAGCCCTTGAGGGGGGTGGAGCTAGTGGTTGCAGAACAAACCCAGTGGACATCTACAGGGAGTGAAGTGAGACTGAGGCCACAGGAAGGAACTGTCACAGGTCTAACCAGTGCCTGCCTTTGATGGTCTAACGCCTGTCTGTGTCCCACTGTTGCTAGGTGACGATGGAGGTCAGTGGTCTCCCGGTGGAGTTGTGGCGCCTGATTTTATCCTACTTGCGTCTGCCCGACCTTGGCCGCTGCAGTCTAGTTTGCCGAGCTTGGTGCGAGCTGATCCTCAGTTTGGATAACACCCGATGGCGCCAGCTGTGCCTTGGCTGCATTGAATGCAGACACCCGAACTGGCCCAACCAGCCTGATGTGGAGCCCCAGTCCTGGCGGGAAGCCTTCAAACAGCACTACGTCGCCTCAAAAACCTGGACCAAAAACGCCCAGGACTTTGAGTCCTCCAACTGCTTCTACTTGTTCCGAAGGAAGAAGGACCGCCATGTCCTCCGCGTTGGGCAGGGCTGCGAGTTCGATACCCTCCGAGCCGCCTTGGCCTCGGCCGACGTCTACGACCGGATCGTGCTGCTGCCGGGGGTATACGAAGAGCAGAGCGAGATCATCCTCAAGGTGCCAGTGGAGATCGTGGGGCAGGGGAAGCTAGGAGATGTGGCCCTGCTGGTCAGCATTGATCAGCACTGCCCAACCACTCGCCTGTGCAACGTGGTCTTTATGCCAGCCTGGTTCACCCCCGTTGTGTACAAGGTGGGTCTGAAACTCTCACAATGGGTGTCGTTAGGGCGTTCGAGATGGCCCTGGCTGGGATGGGACATGGGGGGGTGTGGAGCTGGGACGATGCTCTGAGGGGGCACTGAGCATTCTCTTCTTTGGCCGGCTGGTTCTTGCTCTCGTGCTCAGGGTCTAACTGGTCGCCATATGTGGGGTTGGGAAGGAATTTCCCGCCGGGTCGGGACCTGGAAGGGTTTTTGCCTTCCTTTGCAGCTTGGAGTGTGGGGCATCTGGGTGAATCTCAGTAAATCAGTTCCCTGCCATTGCAGGGCTTTGGCCGCCGGTGCACCTCAGTCCCTCCTGTTCTCTGCCTGTGGCTCACAGTAGTTTAGTCTCCTGAGGGCTGTAATACTTTGATCTAATTCTGGTTGTTGGATTTAGTGTGCGGGTGCTGGGTGGTATTTGTGGCCTGTGAGATGCAGGTCAGACTGGTCCCTATGACATGTCTTCTTGGAGGATGCACACACATGATATCATTCATGCTCTTTTTTAGTAATGTTACCAAGGCTTGGAGAAGTCAGGACTCCTGAATTCTCTTTTTGGCATGGTAGCTGTTTGACCTTGCCCATGTCACCTTGAGGCCTGGTCCAGACATTTGTACTCCCTGAAGCCAATCGGCTACTCGAGGCGCAGCCATGGGAGTAAAAGTTTGAAAATCTGACCTCTTGCCTCTAGAGCTTTGCCTCAGTTGAGCTGTCTGTAAAATGGAAACCTACCTTACAGGAAGTAGTGGAACTCTGTTATTTTTAGAAATAATTTAATTATCTACTTCATTTAACTTAATTGTTTTTAAAATGCTCATAGGAAAAGTGCTATACAAGTATTAAAAGGAAAAACTGTCAGGGTAAAAAAAAAATCTTATTTAATAAACAATAGATTTCCTGCTCTGTGTTTGTTTAGATTATTGAAACACAGATTAATTTACTCTTCACTGTTGCATGCTGTTTAGTGACGTTGTACATTTCTCTCAGCCTCCACAATGAAAGTAGATACATTTCCCTTTCATTGATCGTCAGTTTTGCTTTCTGGATCATAATCAGCTCAACGCTTCAGCATTTGGGTTTCAGACAGTGAATGGAGAATGTTTCCTTCCAAATAAACCCATTTCCCATTGGTGTTTTTATTTTAAAAAGAAGATGGAGCCATGAATTGAGCTTAGATTTTGCAAAAGCTTTTACAAAATAATTTGTTTAGCCTGAAATTGACTTGACAGTGTCCCTTTTAAGTAGCTTTAAAAAAAGAGGAGGGGTAAAGATGTAGGTGTTAAATGCACGACCTAGCTGATCTCTCACTAAAATACTGCAATGTTCTTCATTTGTTTATCTTAGCGCTTTGATCTGAAAGTCTGCTCCTTTACCCTGGGAATGTGCAATGTGTGGCTGACGAAGAAAAGGTCAGGTTTAAAAATTGGAGAGTTGTGCAAAATGATTCCTGTGGCCTGGGAGCTCCTGTCCCCAGTCACTGATTGTATCTTCTTATCGAAATCTCTCCAACTGTTTGGGGACCACTGTACCAGACCCCTGTGGGTCATGGCTCATGTATGTTGTCAGTGCAAGGTGGGGACACTGACACTGCGTGTCTCGTACTTGTTGTGGGGATAAGCAGAGAGCTTTATAGCACCTGCTGTAGGAGAGTCCTGTCTTTTCTCACCACAAGGTATCTAAAGATTACTGAGGCTGATCTCCAAGGCTTTCTGCACACAGGCTATGAGGGTTTGTGTCACAAAGCCTCCCGAGCCATGGAAGGGACAGCTGACGACATGACAGATGTCAGCAATCCAGCGCCACGTTCACATGGATAACAGTGAAGAGTGAATGAAGTTTCCAGTGCTAAGGCAAATCTCCCTGCCTAACGCTGACCCATAGATGTGTGAGAGAAACATTTAACTTCCTTGCAGAATGCTTGGGACCTGGCATACAACAGATGGAGCATGTGTGATAGTATGTAGAGCAGATGCTGTATATGCTCCTGGTACAGTCGTAAATATTAAGGCAAGAAGAGGCCATTAGGATGTCTAGTCCAACCTCCTCTATATCACTGGCTATTACATTTCACCCACTTACGCCTGTACTGAGCCCAACAACTTGTGTAAAAAAGGCTGACAACAATTAAAACTGCCAAGGGTAGGGACCAACTCATAGTAGATGGATGTTGCTCAGTTCAATGGTCACAACAGGTCATGTTGAGCCACCTAGTTGATGGGATGTGGCAGCTGGAGCATGCCATGCTATCTAGCATCATAAAGGTAACTGATCAAGATTGGGGCAGTTAAATGCATGGACTCTTGGTGCAGAAGCCAGTGGGTGTCAGTTACCCATGACACATGCCAGTTCCATGTGCCATTAGATGTGTGTGTTTTGGAGGGGGAATGGTTTGAGAAGTGGAATGGGACATAATGGTATCCCCAGGAATGTGAGTTATTTTTGTATTTATTTTGTCTCATGATCATTCTTCTCCAGACAACCTCTGGCCACGTCCAGTTCGACAACTGCAACTTTGAGAATGGGCAGCTGCAGATCCACGCCCCGGGGACATGCCAGGTGAAGTTCTGCACCTTCAATCAGTCCAGCATCCATTTCCACAGCGTGGCCCTTGGGGTCCTGGAAAACTGTGAGTTCACTGGCAGCGAAAACGCCTCTGTCACCATAGAGGGCATCCCTTCCTCTGAGAGGAACTGGGCCTGCAAACACCTAACCACACTGGCCAAGTCCCACTGCGTGTTCTTACAGGCGTCAGACCCTGCGCTTTGCAACGCGTCGAAGCGGGGCGGCTGGGGCGGTCCGCCAGTGAGGAGCTTAAGGACCTGTGAGATCGTGGTGGGTGGGGACCAAAATAATTTACTTCCTGCTTCCAAGACTCAGCTGGTGCTTGAAAAAGCAGGTGAGAGAGAGGCTGAAGTTAATGGCAAACTTTATACAGCAAAGGAGGGGGATGCCATGACCCTGGAGACAGACTCTAGTGATGGTGAGCTGAGCACGAGCAGCGAGAATGAAGATGATGACCGGTCGATGTACAAACTGTCCTATCGGGCCCACGGTCTGAGCCACATGCTGGCCCATGTGATCCACAGCAGGCCGCAAACCAGTGGGCTCACCGCCCTGCAGAGGGACCTGGAGCTCAAAACTCTGCAGCAGGAGCTGCAGAGGGACAAGGAGGCCCAGTCTCTTGCCAGCTCTCTGCAAGGATGCCTCATTCGGAAGTGCCTGTTCAGGGACGGGAAAGGTGGGGTCTTTGTCTGCTCGCAAGGGCGAGCCAAGCTGGAGGGGAGCGTCTTCAGGGAGCTGACCTATGCCGTGCGGTGCATACAGAACAGCAAGGTGCTGTACAGGCTGGTAATGAAACCCTCCCACCCGCCTGGGGATTCAGTCGGCAGAGCCTACAGGCCACATTGTTAACCAGCCTCATTCTTTGCACCTGCACTTAAAGTGTGGGTGAAATGAAAGCACTTAGATGTCTGCTTGATTGTACCTTCAGATCAAGTCGTTAGACATCCAAGTGCTGTCAGGTCTGGAGGCATCTGACTCTCCCTGCAAAGTTAGAGGCTCGATGGAGACCCCTTTAAAAGTGTGGTGCTATCAGTCAGCATTTCCAAGTACATCTGTGAACATGCTGAACGTGCCAAGGGGCCACCCAGTTAGGAACACAGGAATTGCCAGACTGGATCAGAGTGTGGTCCGTCTAGCCCAGCGTCCCACCGCTGACAACAGCCAGTACCACCTGCTTCAGAGGAACGTGCAAGAAACTCTGCAGTAGGTAGCGAGGAAGTAACCTGCTCAAAGAGACAGTTCCTTCCTAACGTCCGATAGCTGGAGGCTGAAGCATAAAGGTGTATACCCCTTTATCAGCATAGATTTGTAAAGTGGCCCTGTGCGCTATGCATGCTAAAGAGTTCAGAATGTCGAAAAATTAATATCCCTTCAGAAAGGATGTAGGAAATGAAATTCACCAAAAACCCCCCACAAACCAATTCAGACTATCAGAAAATACTTCCTGACAGTGAGCTCTCGTGGAGGGATACTGGTGTAAAGGAGTGAAGGATCAGGTCTTGGTTTAGTATACGGGGAGTATAAGATTTCTGATGCGCTTAACTATTCATGTCCTTGCTCTCAAGTGCCTGGTTCTGTCCCTGTTCGCACTTAGCAACCGTAACTGGTTTTCTCAAATGAAATGCGTTTACCATGGTACCTGTGACTAGTTTTGGGTCCTCACTGTTCCACCAAAAGCTGACCTGAAGCTAAATGGTCAAGATGATTGTAGCGCTGTAGACACCATGTGGAACAGGTGCTTATCCCTACAGCAGCACGCAGGAGAGGTGAATGTCTGAGAGGTAGCCCTCAGCTCTTGGCAGTTCGCAATTTTGGGCAGGAACAAGAGGTCTCCCACGCAGTGGGGTGGTGACACGCATGTTGTTTAGGCCACAGGCTTGGAAACGTTTGTTTCTTAGCAATAAAGACGTGGAAAGGGCACATGAACTGAACTGAACCGTAGCATTAAACACTCAGAGGAGGGCTGCTGCAAGCTGATTGGCTGCACTAGCGAGTGAGGCACTAGGTGGGAGATTACATTCATTATATAACGATGCTTCCCAGATGAAATGCTTTGCAATGGCACCTGGCAGTGTCCTCATCCTCCCTTCCAAGTCATTAATTCCATCCATCTGCTTATAGGGAAAGAGATTTTAGTCAGTTTTTAAGGCAACAGCTAGTTCTAACACCTACCCCCTTCACCACAAACACATCGTAATCCTGGTAGATCCTAAACAAGTGATCTTACAGCATTCTCCAGCCAGGACAGCAGCATATGCTCTAGTGCTGTGCTCAGCCGTGTGTTAAACGTCTTTCACGTTATCGCTTCCATTACTTGAAGTCTGATAGATTAGTATCAAAACATGGGAGAATTGCACGAGAAACAAATCTCTGTATGCAAATAGCGAATGTGTATCAGGGCCTTATCCAAAGGCAATTACAGCCTGTGAAGACTTTCCACAGACTTGAGAGGGCTTTGGTTCGGGTCCTGGTGTAGTAACTTGGGCTTAGTGAAGCAAACACTTACACAGCACATAACTGTGCTAACGCAAGTAGCCCCACTGGGGCAGGGAATGGAAACAGGAAGGATGGAAATACCTAGGCTGGAGGTGGAACTGTTGTGGTGAAAACGGGCCAGAATTTAGCATTTGGGTTAACACCCCTTGTGACACTTTCTCGCAGTGCCCAGGACTGAGGGGCAGGTTTGCTGAGTTGGAAAATGAAGGGAAGAGGCAGGCAGTAACAGAAGGGAAGAGTGGCTGGTTCTGCAAGACAAGGGGAAGAGTCAATGGAGTTCAGAGCCTCTGGAGGACAGAGGATGACTCTCAGAAGTTTGCAAGTGAGAACAGAAGACAAGAGGACTTGCAGTCAGAAAAAACAGAAGGTGGAAGGCTGGAGAATTGCACCATCACCAGGAAGAGACAGGTCCATGTGATTGCAGATTCCCTGCGATGAAGAACAGACAGGCCTGTCCCCAGAGCTGATGCGGAGAACAGAAGGGTGCGCCTGTAACCCACACACCTTCTGGGCATGGTGCTCTGTCCCGTCTAGCGGCACTGAGACCACTTAGAGAGAGAGATAGCTAAGGCTGTAGAGCAAACTCATTTCAACAGCCAGTTGGCTTTTCGCTCATGCAGTAGAAGCTCATGCACTAAGCTCCGGAGGCCCCGGGTTCAATCCCACCTGCCGACGACCGGGAAGCTAAGATATGGGATGTGGACCTGAGGCTGAAGAGGATCCTAATGGGAGCTGGAAAGAATCCACTGATTGTCCTTCATGCAGGAACAAATGATGCTGCGATGCTTCAAGGGAGACTCTGCCAGGCTGGGGAAGATGATTAAAGAAATGGAGGCTGAGATGATCTTCAGTGGGATTCTACCTGTCCCTGGGGGAGGAGAACGAAGGCGAGACAAGATGATGAAGATCAACAGATGGCTCAGGCAGTGGTTCCATAGGGAGGGCTTTGGGATGTTTGACTACTGGGAGGCATTCATGGGCAGGGGACTGTTCTCATGGGATGGACTCCCCCTGAGTAGGGAGGGAAATAGACTTCGAGGATGGAGGGTGGCACAACTGATTAAACTAGGAATTCAGGGGAGATGGTTGGGAGATGCTCCTCTCATCTCCACGCCTGAGTCTAATATTGAGCAGGAAGAAAATCAAGTGAAAGAGGAAACGGCGATGGAGAAAGGAACAGAGGGTAGGAGAATGGACATCAAGAGGAAAGGTAGTGCCAGTAGCACCGACAGTAACAGTCAGATAGGCGATACTGGCAGTAGGATTACTCTGTCTAATCAGGTGAGGAATCTGGGCAAAGCCAAGCACAAATAACTAAGGTGTGGGTAACAAAATGCAGGAACTAGAACTACTGGTGCAAGAAGTGAGAGCAGATATTATAGGGATAACATAAATATGGTGGAATAGTTGTCATGACTGGAGTACAGGTATTGAAGGGTATGTGCTGTTTAGGAAAGACAGAAATAAAGGTAAAGGTGGTGGAGTAGCATTGTATATTAATGATGAGGTAGTTAGAAGTGATGGAATGGATAAAACTGAATCTGTTTGGGTCAGAATCACTTTGGGGAGGAAAGGTAACAGAGGCTCCTCTGGGAGAGTGCTTGGGGTCTGCTATAGACTCCCAGGATCTGATTTGGGTATGGATAGAGACCTCTTTAAAATATTTGTAATGAAATAAGCACTACTGGGAATTGTGTGATTATGGGGGACTTTAATTTCCCAGATAGAGATGGGAGGACAAGTGCTACTAAGTATGGTAGGGCCCAGACTTTTTCAGTTATGATCGCTGAGAGATTTCTTCACCAAATAGTTGCCAAACCGACAAGAGGTGATGCCATTTTAGAGTTTGTGTTGGTAAGTAGCGAGGACCTCATAGAAGAATTGGTTGTAGGGGACAACATTGGTTCGAGTGATTGCGTTAATTCAGTTTAAACTAAATGGAAGGATCAACAAAAATAGGTCTGCAACTTGATTTCAAAGGGAAAACTTTATAAAATTAGGGGAATTAGGGAAGTGGACTGGACTGATGAACTCAAGGATCTGAATAAGGAGGAGGCTTGGAATTAGTTTCTGCAACTTTAACTTAAAGTATCTAAAGCCTGCATCCCAAGCAAGGGGAAAAAAATCAGAGGGAAGGGTTGCAGACCAAACTGGATGAACAAGCATCAAAGACAGGTGATTAAGAGAAAGCAGAATGCCTACAAGGAATGGAAGATGGGTTGGATCAGCAACGGAAGCTACCTCTGGGAGGTGAGACTGCGTAGGGAAAAAGTGAAAACTGCCAAAAGCCAAGTGGAATTGGACCTTGCAAAGGGAATTAAAACCAATAGTAAAAGGTTTTATAGCCATATAAATAAAAAGAAAATAAGGAAAGAGGAAGTGGGACTATTAAACCCGAGGATCGGGTGGAGATTAAAGATAATCTAGGCATAGCCCAACACCTAACCAAATATTTTTCCTCAGTTTTTAATAAGGATAATGAGGTGCTTGGACAGTGGCTAATGGGAACAAGGATGTAGAAATAGAACTGAGAACATTTGAGGTGGAAGCCAAACTCAAGCAGTTTAATGGAACCAAATCAGGGACTCCAGAAAATCTCCATCCAAGACTATTAAAGGAATGGGCATATGAAATTGCAAGCCCAATAGCAAGGATTTTTAATGAATCTGTACTCTCAGATGACTGGGAAATTGTTAATATAGTACCTATATTTAAGAAATGGGGAGGGGGGAAGTGATCTGGAAAAGTTTGACTTCAATTGTATGCAAGGTCTTAGAACAAATTTTGAAAGAGAGAGTAGTTAAGGACATAGAGGTAAATGGTAATTGGGATAAAATACAACATGGTTTTACAAAAGGTAGGTCGTGTCAGACCAACCTGATCTCAGTCTTTGAGACTATCCCAGTTTTTTAGACAAAGAAAATGCAGTAGCTTTAATCTACTGGGATGTCAGGAAAACATCTGATACAATTCCACATGGGAAATTATTTAGTTGGAGAAGATAGGGGTTAATATGCAAATTGAAAGGTGGATAAGGAATTGGTTGAAGGGGAGACAACAGTGGGTCACACTGAAAGGTGAACTTCCAGGCTAGATGTAGGTTACTAGTGGAGATCCTCAAGGATTGGTCTAGGGACCAATTTTAATTCTCATTTTCATTCATAACCTTGGCACAAAAAGTGGGAGTGTGCTAATAAAATCTGCAGGTGATACATAGTTGGGACATTTTGCCAATATGGATGTCAGCTCCCTAATGCCTCCAGCCTTTCAGACACTCAAGCTCTCTTCTGAGGGCTGTGCCAGCCTCAGCTCTGCTTTGCCAGCTGTACCCCAGTCCCCAAACTCCTTCGAAGCAGCCTCCAGTAGTGTCCAGCCCCTGTCACTGGACACTCACAGCAATTACCAGGGAAGGTGTCCCCAGAAAGACAACACCCCCACAAGCGTATTTGATTCAGCTGAGTATCAGCCCCAGTGTAACACCACAGCACTGCAATCTATTGATTGTGAAAACACATCTTGCCCTTTGTTACTAAGTATGTGTTTTTAAGAGACAGTGAGCAAGGATAAGAACAGGTTACAAAGAAAACAAAAGGTCTAACATGCTTCTTACAGTCCAGAACTTAACTTTAACAGGCTAAAATCCTTGTCTCACCTAAAGCACTAGCATCCATGACTAGGATCCTGCTTTGAAGAATGAAAACAGCGCTGTCCTTTGTGCTGCCTCAGTGAAGGATGACAAAATGTCATTTTGCTTCTCCGTACATTTCCAAACTCTGTGCCCACTCCCTCCACCTCTCCCCCAAAAGGCAGGATGACCCTTGTGGTTCCCTTCCTGGGGTGCTGGCTCCAAGGTGTCTTCCCCTCCTCCTGCACTAATTTGCTCTTGTGGATTTCTTCTTGGCCTGGCATCTGAGACCATTCACTTCCAGTTCATTTTCTGAGCTTGATTTGAATTGATTGTCTAATCCCCATTCAGTTTGCTGTGTCCTGTCATTGCTCTTGGAGAGAACGTGCGAGGCTAGAAATTAGCCTGTTTGGCTCCACAGGGCTGGCTATTTGAAGTGGATGAAATCTTTTAGCTTTAGAACTCGGAAGCTGTACAATAAAATCCCTGCCCCGTTTCCTCTTATTACAGAGCTACAATGACATGATTCTTATCTAAAACAGCTTCCCTCTTATCCCCATGGGAGCAGCTGGGCCATGTTATTTGCAGCTGAGAGCGTTATATCACAGCTCCAGCAGGCCCCAGCCATACACACACAAAGAGGTATTAGTAACAATAAGGGCCTGATTTAAGGCAGGGAAACTCAGAGTTCAGACTGAAGATGCTTCTTTACAGTTTGTGCTTCATTCATGCCTCTGTGAAGGTTGCGGGAAGGAAACTGGCTGTGTATAGGGAGGGGACAATGGGCCTCGCCCTTGCTCTTGGTTTGATGGTGTTTGCAAACCAGGGAGCATGCCCTGTGGTACTGGGGGAATCTGGCCAGATTCGCTGCTGGAGTAAGTGGGTGCAGCTCCATTGTGCTCAGTGGAGTCTTCTCCCATTTCCAGTGGCAGAGAATTTACCCAGTGGATTGAGGCCTGGGAGAGTCACCCTAGTGCAAAGGGAGATCCTGTGGTGGGACAGTCGCTCCTGTGCCACTCCCCTCTCTGTCGTAATGGGTGTGGCTGGAGGAAAGGGGCAGGCCAGCAACACTCCCCACTATCCCACCTGCAGGTTTGCCACTGCAGACTGTTAGCGGCTGATGTAAATTAGAGCATCCTCTGAGCGAGAACCAGCTGTGCATCCAGCGGCCCCGAATCAGGGGAGTGCGGCGCTGAGCCGGAGGAAAGCTATGGCAGGCGAGCCTCCTGACACAGGTGCAGGCCCAGGCCAGCTGAGCTCCTCTGTGGCACCTGGCACTAGACAGGGCCCTTTCTGATGCCAGAATGGAAACTGGATTAGCAGTTCTTACTGCCGGCTCTGCTTAGCATAAATTCCCCACTTGAAAGCAAAGACTCTCCAATCTAAGGCTGCCCACTCTGTTATCAGTGCACTTTACACTACCTAGTTATTATTCCGTGCTGCATTGTAGGCAATACCGAAGTGCTAGGGTGGGGTGAGGAGCGAAGTATCATCCGTACCTTGTCCTTGTCCTTTGTTGGATTAATGATGATTTCTCTGCTGTCCATCACTATAGCATGGATGAACCAAGGGCCTGATCCAGTGGCCACTGGTGTCCGTGGGATCAGCTCCGCTGACTCTAATGGGCATCGGATCAGAGCCCAGCCCAGCAAAGCCCTTGAACAAGATGCGCAACTTTCAGCAGTGCCCGTGCTTAGCTCACAGGATAAGTCTTCCTGTTACCACTGCTCTGCTGAGCAGGGCTTGGCATTCCACGGTGAACTTGCTCTCCCCACCAGGACAGTGGGAAGTGACTAGTCTTGCCTGCCTAGCTCCATGTTTAATTAACAGATTGAATTAAGCACCTTTTTGGAACAAGCAAATAAAGGAAGTGTAATTTAATTACCTTCTGATCCATGTTGTTTATTGAAATAGGAATATGTGAAAGCAATTTGTAGATTATTTCTCTCTCGTAAACAGACATGGGGCTAGGGGTTCATTTGACTGGAAAGAATTAAATACCATAACTGCAGGAGTATTTAACTACTTGTTTGCTTAAATAAAACAATGCAGCGATTAAAAGGTAATCTGCCTTAATTTTGCTGGGCTGATTCCACATCTAGATACCAGGCGTTCTGCCTTCTGTGTCCTCTTGTTTAGTAGGTGTACTTTCACAGCATGCAAATAGTGCATTTGCTGGGCCAAATTCAGGATGGGTGTAAGCAGGCACTGCTCTATTAGTGGAGGGCTGCCCGCTTTTACCAAGTCTGGATATGGGTCTCTAACTTCAGGGTAGCTCTATAGCAGGGAAGTGTGCAAGCATGTTGTAAGTTCTGCTTTGTAACCTGACTTCGGAATCACCTCACTCTGGGTGAGAAGCAGCTGATGAAAGCTCGGTGAATGACTCCCTGGTTTGCTGAGCTGTGTTTGTCTGCGTCTCATGAGATCGGTTACCATAGAGTGGCTCTGCTGTAGCTAACAATATCCAACATGTGGTTAAAGTCCATGAAATGTAATCTGGAGCATTAAGCACACACTAGAGGAAGGGCGCGGATGAGAAATACTAGTGAAAACATAGAGCACGTTGTATTCAAGGCTAGTCACCCCTGCTCTGATTTGGCACGATGGAGGACTCTGACCCTAGTGCTTCTCCTGCTCCATCAGCACCTCTCAGCCTTGAAGACTGGAGCCCCCAAGAAGCCTCCAGATGAATAGAGTCATGAAGCCGGCACAGGACAGCCAAGGTTCCAACATCATGACCTTTGTGCAGGTCACCTCGCCTTGATGCACCATCTCCAGGGAGACCTTGGTCAGGATTGCTTTGTGGCTCCGCGGTCCTGTTCAGCACTCTGTCTCTCTACTCCGGGTGCGGGCAGCGGGCATTTCTCCTCTCCACCTCTTCCCTGGCTGGGTGCTGCTTCCGTTTGCTCAGCATTCTCCTCGCAGCCTCGCTTCTAGGGTCAGAGCTGTGCTGGTCTGGGGCCAGTGGCCTCCATCAGAGATACACATGTGACACTCCCATCACGTTGCCAGGTTTTGGGGGAGGGGGCGGGGGATTCCATTCCCCCACCCCGAGCCTGATGCACACCCCTTGAGAATGATCCATTTACACGAGCATTGCAAGAGGCAGGTGGGGAGGGGCACAGGCCCGTAGGAAAGACCTTACCAGACTCCATTTGGCGAGAGACTCAATAATCGTACCCCACAGGGACCTAGCCCCTTTTATCCACTGCTCTGGATACAGTCTCCCAGCACCCGAGGTAGGCAGGGATGTGCTCCTACGCTGTCGTACAGGGGAACAGACTGAGGGGCAGAGAGAATGGGGTGACCTTGCCCGGGGTGACACAGCAAGGTCCTATCACAAGAACAGGGGGATGTTCTGCCATATTAACAGGTGGCAAATTCAACACTGATAAAAAGCACTGATTTTCCACACAATGGTTAGACGGTGGAACTCACCTCTAGGGGAACTGGCTGAAGCCAAGAACTTAGCTTGGGGATTGGACTTTTGTGTGGATAACAAGAATATCCAGAGTTATAATTAACACTAAACATTTTGGAAAGGCTGTAAAACCTCCTGCTTCACTCTCACCAATCTCTAACTATTAGCACTCCGGCTGAGAGCTAATGTGGGGCAGATTATCTCACATCTGCTACTGTGGGGTTCTTACACCTTTGTCTGAAGCTTCTGGTACTGGCCGAGACGGATACTGAACCAGATGGACCTTGGCAATTCCTGTGTTCCTGTGCCTTGCCAAAGGCGGGAATAGCTTTCAGAGTTCCTGAATGGGCACTCTAACCACTAAACCACACGTCCTGCCTTTAAAATAGAGGGAGATCATGGACAATGTAAAAAAAATCCCTCCAAATGAGATCTGACTTGACTGTTTTGCAAACAACCCAAAATCTAGTTCTGGGTTTCTGCATGTGGCAGAATTCTCTCGGCAGTGTTTGTCATTCACGCCCATCATACTTTATTTTAAACACTGTTATTGTTCCTGTGATGACTGTTTTGTGGGTGTTCGTTTGTTAACTCGTCTCCAGAATTGTGCATTGCATCTTGAGTAGAGAGTACCAGGTTTGCTGCTAATTTGCTCTGATGGCATAAAAAGGCCTTAAAGTGTGTGGAAAAATTCCCCCATGGATGCAGCCTGTGCAGGGGTTTCCCTGCTTGGCTTAAGGGCTCTATCTCTGCCCCACCCCAGGCCCTGGCATAGAGAAATGACCTGGGGCATGACCAGAGGGCTCTGCAGTATGGCTTTTCTGTGCCTCCTGGGTTGATAGAGAGCCTTGGGGAGCAGTGCACAAGTTAGAGCAGCCCTGAGGCTTTGTGTCCTGCATGGCCACAGAATGTGGGAAGCACCAAGGTGGCTTGAAACCACGAGCCAAGTGCAGGAGTGGAATAACTGGGGATCAGGCCCAGGATTTTCCAAAAAGAGTCCATTAAAATATTATTTGTGTGTGTGTGTGGATATTAATAACATCCAGCTCTTCTCACCAATACTTCTCAAAGTGCTTTGCAAAGGAGGTCAGTATCATCCCCACTTTATAGGTGGGGAAACAGGCAGAGGGCAGGAAAGTGACTTGCCCAAGGTCACCAGCAGAGCTGGGAATAGAACGCAGGTTTGCTGGGTCCCACACCAGTGCTCTACCCACTGGGCCGCATTGACTATCTGTAGCCATCATGGAGCATCTCAGTCCTGCAGGAAACTGACTGGCAAGGACACTTAGTCAAACCCTAATCCTGCAGCTGTGGGATTTGTCTCAATGATATTGTGGTAGCTGCTGCAGTGAAGTAGGGAGCAGCTGACAGAAACAAGAGAGACAGAGATAGAGAGAAATTCACGGTAAGGATCTTAAAGTCCTGGGATGACAGGAAATGTTTAGCTCAGGAATGATAACCCATGGTAGTAAACTGGTCTCTCTGCCATCAGAGCAGATACTGAGAGCTGCCCAAAGGAATCAGGTGCCCAAAGCATAGTGAAAATGAAGGCAGTGTTGCTACCTCTTGTGATTTTATTGAGTCTCACACTTCGGTGTTTTTTTCCTTAAAGCCTCACCTCCTGGAGTCCCGTGATTATGTGAGACTTGCTTTCATTTTAAAAAATAAGTTGCTAATCCACGTAGTGATGGAGGGCTTGAAAATGTGACCTCCTAAAGGCTCTAAACACAGCAGGAAAAGAAAAAGGATCCAAAACAGATCATTTTAAATAGTGTGTGATTTTTAAGTCAATCTCATGATTTCTGAGGACCTCATGATTTTTGAACTCGGGGTCGGCAGTGCTCTTTGTGGGCAGGAGGCTCCCAGTCCCAATAGTCCACTGTGCAAATCCCAGCTCGCTTCTAGGCTAGGTGATTTCTTTCAAGGGGCATCTTGCTTTGCTAATGTATTTAGATACTAAAGGGGAAGTCCTTTGTTCTCGGAAAGCAATTAGTTTGAAGATGTTCTGTTGGGTCTTGAGTGTGCTTGGAAGAAAAATAACGATAAACAATGTCTTCCAAATTCCTTGATGTCGCAGCCTGTTTAGGGCAATGTTTTAAACCTTCCCCACTCTCTGAATGGGGAAATGGCTCTGCTTTCACATAGTGAAACAGGGCCTGCTCCAAAGAGGTTACAGATCTAGTGGCCCTCTTCTGCGTAGGCTGCCAAGCCACGTGCTATATCTTGTGGCATTGGGCAGACGTCACTGGGGAAAGTGCTGCGACCCATACATTCAGTTTGCAGAAACCTGAGCCAGGGATCCAGCGGTGAAACAGGAAGGGATTCAAGACAAAACTCGCCCCATGCAGAAGCCAGCCCCAGCCCCATGTATCAGCTGATCCTACTTATCTCCTGTTGGAGGGAGTAAGTACCATTTAGCTTTGCATACAGCTTGCACTGGCCGTCTGCTGGGGGAATGTCCCCCGAATGAACGTGATACCTTCCTCCCGCCATACACAGCTGCACGTCTTGTATCGGAATGTAAAGCATCTGCAGCCAAGTGTATTGGTTCCTTCTAATATCAGGGCTTGTAAGTAAGGTATGGGAAAAGATGGCTGTGTTATCATACTGAATGGATGAAGACTGTAGGCCCGGTCCAGAAGCCTTCTCTGGATTTAGGCCCTGATCTTGCAAAGGGGTTCTTGCAGGTTCTGCCTCTTGCACCACAGAGGGGGTGTGTCACTTTGGGAACACTAACTGCCATTGGTGAGCAGTCTCTCACGAGAGTGTGCCCACTGATGTCAGTGGGGCTAGGGGTGCGATTTACTGCTCACCAGTGTGAACAAGGGGCTTGCAGTCGGCCCTGCTTCCTGTGAAGCATCAAGGAAAGAAGAAGTCGGACCACTAAACCCGGAGGATGGGGTGGAGATTAAAGATAATCCAGGCATGGCCCAACACCTAAACAGATGCTTTGCCTCAGTTTTTAATCAGGCTAATGAGGAGCTCAGGGGTAGTGGCAGGGGGGCTAATGGAAATGAGGATTTGGAAGTAGAACTTACCCATCCAAGGTGGAAGTCAAACTCAGGCAGCTTAGTGGGACCAAATCAGGGGGTCTGGATATCTCCATCCAAAAATATTAAAGGAACCGGCACGTGAAATGGCAAGCCCAATAGCAAGGATTTTTAATGAATCCATAAACACGGGGGTTGTACCCTATGACTGGAGAATTGCTAATATAGTTCCTATTTTTACGAAAGGGGGGGAAAAGTGCTTGAGGAAACTACAGGCCTGTTAGTTTGACCTCAGCTGTATGCAAGGTCTTGGAACAAATGTTGAAAGAGAGAGTAGTTAAGGACGTAGAGGTAAACGGTAATTGGGATAAAATACAACATGATTTTACAAAAGGTAGATTGTGCCAGCTCAATTTGATCTCCTTCTTTGAAAAAATAACTTTTTAGACAAAGGAAATGCAGTGGATCTAATCTCCCTGGATTTCAGGAAGGCATTTGATACAGTTCCACATAGGAAATTATTAGTTACATTGGAGAAGATGGGGATGAATATGAGAATCAAAAGGTGGATAAGGAACTGATTAAAGGGGAGACTACAATGAGTCATCTTGAAAGGGAACTGCCTGGCTGGAGCGGGAGGTTACCAGTGGAGTTCCTATGGGGTTGGACTTGGGACCAGTCTTATTTAATGTTTTCATTCATGAACAAAAAGTGGGAATGTGCTAATGAAATTTGCCGATAGAATCAGAATATCAGGGTTGGAAGGGACCTCAGGAGATCATCTAGTCCAACCCCCTGCTCAAAGCAGGACTGATCCCCAATTTTTTTTGCCCCAGATCCCTAAATGGCTCCCTCAAGGATTGAACTCACAACCCTGGGTTTAGCAGGCCAGTGCTCAAACCACTGAGTTGTCCCTCCCCCCAGTGACCATGAAAACTGGAGTAATGGAAATGGGATGAAATTTAGCAGTGCAAAGTGCAGGGTCATGCAGTTAGGGGCTAACAACAAGAATTTTTGCTATAAGCTAGGGACATATCAGTTGGAAGCAACTGAGGAGGAGAAAGACCTGAGAATATTGGATGACGGTGAGCTGCCAATATGATGTGGCTGTGAAAAAGGCTAATGCAATCCTAGGATGCCTCAGGCAAGGTATTTCCGGTAGAGACAGGGAAGTGTTAGTACCATTGTACAAGGCCCTGGTGAGACTTCATCTGGAATAGTGTGTGCAGTTCTGGTCTCCCATGTTTAAGAAAGATGAATGCAATTGGAACAGATGCAGAGAAAGGCTACTTGGATGATCCGAGGAGTGGAGAACCTACCTCATGAGAGGAGACTCAAAGAGCTTGGCTTGTTTAGCCTAACCAAAAGAAGGCTGAGGGGAGGTACGATTGTTTCCTATAAATACATCAGAGGGATAAACAACGATGGGTGGGGGGAGTTATTTAAGTTAAGTGCCTTGTTGACAAGAATTTATGGATATAAACTGGCCATCAACAAGTTTAGGCTTGAAATTAGATGAAGGTTTCTAACCATCAGAGGAGTGCAGTTCTGGAACAGCCTTCCAAGGGGAGTAAAGGGTGGGGGAGAACTGGCTTCAAGACTCAGCTTGAGAAGTTTCTGGAGGGGATGGTATGGTGAGTCTGCCCACGATGGCCTGTGGCCCATTGGTGACTGCTAGCAGCAAATATCCCCAACAGCCAGTGATGGACACTAGGTGGGGAGGGCTCTGAGTTACTACCGAGAATTCTTTCCCATGTGTCTGCCTGGTGGGTCTCACCAACACGTTCAGGGTTCAGCTGATCACCACATTTGGGGTCAGGAAGGATTTTTCCCCCAGGTCAGACTGGCAGAGACCCTGGGGGGTTTTCACCTTCCTCTGCAGCATGGGGCAGGGGTCACTTGCAGGTTTGAACTAGAGTAAATGGTGGATTCTTTGTCACTTGAAGTCTTTAAATGATGATTTGTAGAGTTCAATAACTCAGCCAGAGGTCAGGGGTCTGTTACAGGAGAGGGTGGGTGAGGTTCTGTGGCCTGCGATGGATGTCAGGAGGTCAGACTAGATAATCACGGTGGTCCCTTCTGGCCTTAAAGTCTGAATCTAATGAACTTTTTGGCATCATAACACAGCACATGATACTGCTAGTAGTTGAAGGCAATGGGAGTTTTCCATGCACCAGGGACTCCTGAGGTGGCAGAAGGTTAAAGCTATGCTTTTCCTACGAGGTTCCTTCTTCAGACACACAGACTAAAATTGCTTTTCCTCTGCCCTGTAGATCATCATGCTGAAGAATGACATTCACCACTGCAAAGCATCAGGGATATTTCTGCGCTTGGCAGCTGGAGGTCTGATTGCAGACAATAACATCCATTCAAACTGCGAGGCGGGGGTGGATATCCGGAAGGGAGCCAACCCTTTGATACTGGTAGGTACATTCTCTCAGCCTGGATCTGTCTGAAGCTCCTCCTTTTTGGGGGCCAGACAGGCACCAAACATTCCTGTCTGAACTGCCCTGGAGAGTCACCTTGGGCTTTAAGAACTAAAGGATTTTGGCTTCTTGCCCCAAGTCTAACCCTTTTCAGTTCTTCATTAGTGAATTCTGCCTCAAAATAGTCTGCTTGATTCAGAGGGCCTCCTGTTGGACAAGTGTATTTCATTTGACATTGAAATGATGGCTCAAGGCAAACAGGCTATAGGGCTATTTAAATAACCCCCAAATGTCACCTACCTTGCAATTGCTCTGCTTAGGGAAAGAACAATTACCTACAGGGCATCAGGGCATTCTCCTCATTCTAAATATCCTATCAAATGGACATTGAAATATAGCAATGAAGTCACCTGTGCAACCATGTGATAAATCATGCAGTCATGTGATAAATTGCACCTTGCACTTTGGATCAGCTCACCTGCCTTCTGCCCACTGTTCCATCTGCCCTGGGGTTTAATCTCAAACTTCAAATCTCTGAGCAGCAGCCACTAATGGGGGAAAAAACCCCAACCAACCCCAGTAATGCGTCCTCTTGCCCTTCTGATGTGGAATTTCCTCCCTACGTTGCCGTGAGCCGACTTCCACAGTGTTGTTATTTATTAAACATTGTTATTACAGTCGCACCCAAAGGTCTAAATCATGACTGGGACGCCAGTGTGCTGGGTGCTGTACAAACACTGCTTCCAATCTGAATTACCTCCCCAAGGCTGCGCTGGCCCAAGCCCCAGGATGGGTAATATTCAGCCCTGCACCAGGGTCACGTTTAAAGTCCAATATTTTGCAACTCTGCAGCACTTGAAACAGGAGCTTCCCATTGGGAAGAGCTGAGCAGCCAACAGCTCCCATTGCTCTCAGCTGGGGAGAGGGGAATCCCCATTGTTCTCAGCTGGGGAGAGGGGAATCCCCATTGTTCTCAGCGGGAGCTGTGGGGCACAGAGCATTTTTGAAAATCTGTCCCATAGCTCTTCTGTCCTTCCTTCCCTCACCCCGTCTGGCCCGGGATCAGCTTAGATTGGGCCCTTATCCTGTCTGTCAGCACGCTGTAACTACTCCCTTGGTTACAGGGAGCACTCAGATGACGTAATGAGCTGAGTTGATGCAGGACCAAAGCAGGCTGACCTGGGCTGTGTTCCAGGGCTGCCAAGAAGTATAACATTCTTGCGTAGAGCCCGGAGAGATCTTTATATGGAGGAAACGGGAAGACTGAGCCTGACAGACTTGCCGTCCTTGCTCTAAGCTTGCTCATCAAGCTCTGTTTATCCCTCTGTTTTTGTCCCCTGAAAGAGCCGGTTGCGGTAAAGGCAGTGTGTTGCCATTTGAGTGCACCTAGCAGGACATAGAATCATAGAATCATAGAATATCAGGGTTGGAAGGGACCCCAGAAGGTCATCTAGTCCAACCCCCTGCTCAAAGCAGGACCAAGTCCCAGTTAAATCATCCCAGCCAGGGCTTTGTCAAGCCTGACCTTAAAAACCTCTAAGGAAGGAGATTCTACCACCTCCCTAGGTAACGCATTCCAGTGTTTCACCACCCTCTTAGTGAAAAAGTTTTTCCTAATATCCAATCTAAACCTCCCCCATTGCAACTTGAGACCATTACTCCTCGTTCTGTCATCTGCTACCATTGAGAACAGTCTAGAGCCATCCTCTTTGGAACCCCCTTTCAGGTAGTTGAAAGCAGCTATCAAATCCCCCCTCATTCTTCTCTTCTGCAGACTAAACAATCCCAGCTCCCTCAGCCTCTCCTCATAAGTCATGTGCTCTAGACCCCTAATCATTTTGTTGCCCTTCGCTGGACTCTCTCCAATTTATCCACATCCTTCTTGTAGTGTGGGGCCCAAAACTGGACACAGTACTCCAGATGAGGCCTCACCAGTGTCGAATAGAGGGGAACGATCACGTCCCTCGATCTGCTCGCTATGCCCCTACTTATACATCCCAAAATGCCATTGGCCTTCTTGGCAACAAGGGCACACTGCTGACTCATATCCAGCTTCTCGTCCACTGTCACCCCTAGGTCCTTTTCCGCAGAACTGCTGCCTAGCCATTCGGTCCCTAGTCTGTAGCGGTGCATTGGGTTCTTCCGTCCTAAGTGCAGGACCCTGCACTTATCCTTATTGAACCTCATCAGATTTCTTTTGGCCCAATCCTCCAATTTGTCTAGGTCCTTCTGTATCCTATCCCTCCCCTCCAGCGTATCTACCACTCCTCCCAGTTTAGTATCATCCGCAAATTTGCTGAGAGTGCAATCCACACCATCCTCCAGATCATTTATGAAGATATTGAACAAAACCGGCCCCAGGACCGACCCCTGGGGCACTCCACTTGACACCGGCTGCCAACTAGACATGGAGCCATTGATCACTACCCGTTGAGTCCTGCCTGTGTCGGGATTAGGTGGTGGCCCCATCTATGTGCGTGAGAAGCATGCAGGTGTATTGCTCCACTCAAAGATCATGCCCTCCATGGACCAAACAAAATCCTTTGCATTTCAACTGTACAGGACTGCTCTTCCAGCAGCGGGGAGGGCTCCTGATTGGTTCAGGAGATGTAGAGCTTTCACTTCCATGGTGCTGCCAACAATTCATATTAGGGCTGACCAATGTTTTTTTCCCTCCTCTGCTGGCTGTTTGGTGATGATCGACCTCAACCTGGTAGGTACATCACAGAGAGGCACTGCCCAGCATGGCACCCTAGTTGGGTGTCCGCAGGCCTGCTGGGGATAGAATGGGCATGAAGACCCTCTGGCCCCAGACCTATCCAGGGTCAGGACCCATTGGCAGGGCAGGGTGGAGATGGCTGCAGCGCTGCTGTAGCAGCTGGGTAGACTCCAGCTGGGTAGAGGGGGGACTCCAGTCATGCCAGAGTTATAGATCCAGCATCTGTTTAATAGGCAACAGGTTTAATACAAACAAGAGGAAGTGCTTTTTCACAAAATGCACAATTAACCTGTGGAACTCATTGCCAGGGGAAATTATGAAGGCCAAAAGTATAACTGGGCTCAAAAAAGAATTAGATACGTTCCTGGAGGATAGGTCCATCGAGGGGTATTAGCCAAGATGGTCAGGGATGTAACCCCATGTTCTGGATATCTGTAGCCTCTGATTGCCAGAAGCAGGGAGTGGGAGATGGGGTGCATCACTCAATGATTGCCTGTTCATTCCCTCTGGGGCACCTGGCATTGGCCACTGTGAGAGGCAGGATGCTGGGCTAGATGGACCATTGATCTGACCCAGTGTGGCAGCTTTAAAGTTATTTCAGTGAGCACTAAATTCAAGCAGGAAAATTAAAAGTGGAACAGGACTTAGGACTACTAAAGGGGTTTCTGTTTTTCTGACCGCTCCTGGCAACTGGGTCCATTGTCCACATCCCTCTCCATACAAGCTGCCCATCTCTCTCATGCAAGCTCCTGTCGTGTACTTGTCTGAGTAATCTCTTCCTGTTTTGCCTTTATTCTCTCCGCATGTGCATAAATGAAACCGCAGTGTAATAAGATACACAGTGGCCTTCGCTCAGGCATCGTTGTCCTTGGCAACGGAAAAGGCATCATCCGTAGCAATCAGATCTACGGGAATAAAGAAGCCGGCATTTATATTCTGTATAATGGGAACCCCATTGTGAGGTATGTTATTAAGCAATGACCTCTCTTGCTCCCTCCTTTCATGTTTGTCTCCCTCACTGTATGTTTTTCATGTACTACCTCCTTCCTCAGGTAAGGAGCAGAAATAACACTGTCATGGGGCTTTTCTGTGGCTGCCTCTGTCCCCCAGCAGTTCCCACGTGCAGTTCTCTAATGCTGACCTTTGATTTCAAAGGGAACCGGGATTTGCCGGTGCTGCATTGTTCAGAGAAGGTGGCCGCTGGACTCAGAGTTGGGGGGAGTGAAGCAATCGATCTTCAGACAAGTAATTGCCATTCTGGTTTGTCTTCCTGCTGAAAATCCTCCTAGCACCTTGTTTCTTTTGGAGTTTGCTGATTACATCCGATCCATTTGAACAGGAGTGTCAGAGCCTGGCAGGTTTCCTTCAGACTAGCAGAATTCAGCTGACTTCATTCTTTGGCTGTGGTTCTTCATGAACTCTTCCTACATGCAGTACATAGCTCCTGGTGAGGAGGGGGACAGCATGTGCTGTTTTCCAGGGTGTCTTCTGGCTCCATAGAGCAGAGATTGGATCATGTGCTAATCTGTGCTGGGACTGATCCAGACTCAGTGCAAAATCCACCCAAACATGTCATAGACTCAAGGCCAGAAGGAACTGCTGTGATCATCTTGTCTGACACTGGTCATGTTCTAAAGCCTCTATGTATCCATTCCCCTCTGCCCCCTCATGCACACCCACTGGGCAACCCTGCTGTCAAAGCACAGCAGATGGGTAGTTTGATTAGTCATTGATGCTGGAATTGAAAAGTGAGCTCTGACCTCCTCCCCCCAGGAGTAATCTTTTTAGCCTTGATCAAATGAGTGGGCCTTCTCCTTTGGGTCATATCCTGCCTTCGAATTGTGCATGCAACTCTGCTAGCATGGGAAGCAGAATGTTCCCCCTGAGGGCAGGGCATGGAGCCTGCAGGGCATTGCCGCCTGGACAGGTGGTTTCCTGGCATGGGAGTGAGAGGGTGCACTCCCCTGGTGCACAGCTCCTGGTGAAGGTGACACACATTAACCAGAGCGGCCTCCCCCTTAAATTTGACCTTGCTGCTCTCCCTGGTAAGAAGCATTTCAATGTCTGGTGCATTCCAAGGTGGCGCAGGGGATGGATCTATACTCTGCGCCTGCCAGAGTCAGTGGGCACCAGGCAGAAAAAGGGTACGGCCTAATGGTACATCTCTCCTGAGGGGAAACAGAAAGCCATGCAGCTCACCAAGTCCTCTTCTCTTCAGAGGTTTGCCCTGGTCGTTTTGGTCAGAAATGGCCCTGTCCCTTGCTGTTGGGATAGTTGGTTGCTGCCCTCCCACCCCAGACATGGCTGCATTTAGAGTTATTATTTATATTGCAGTAGAGCCTAGAGATCATAGAATCTTAGAATATCAGGGTTGGAAAGGACCTCAGGAGGTCATCTAGTCCAACCCCCTGCTCAAATCAGGACCAGTCCCCAACTAAATCATCCCAGCCAGGGCTTTGTCAAGCCTGACCTTAAAAACCTCAAAGGAAGGCGATTCCACCACCTCCCTAGGTAATGCATTCCAGTGCTTCACTACTCTCCTAGTGAAACAGTTTTTCCTAATATCCAACCTAAACCTCCCCCACTGCAACTTGAGACCATTACTCCTTGTTCTGTCATTTGCTACCACTGAGAACAGTCTAGATCCATCCTCTGTGGAACCCCCTTTCAGGTAGTTGAAAGCAGCTATCAAATCCCGCCTCGCTCTTCTCTTCTGCAGACTAAACAATCCCAGTTCCCTCAGCCTCTCCTCATAAGTCATGTGTTCCAGTCCCCTAATCATTTTTGTTGCCCTTTGCTGGACGCTTTCCAATTTTTCCACATCCTTGTAGTGCGGGGCCCAAAACTGGACACACTACTCCAGATGAGGCCTCACCAATGTCGAATAGAGGGGAATGATCACGTCCCTCGATCTGCTGGCAATACCCCTACTTTTACAGCCCCAAATGCCATTAGCCTTCCGGGCAACAAGGGCACACTGTTGACTCATATCCAGCTTCTCGTCCACTGTAACCCCTAGGTCCTTTTCTGCAGAACTGCTGCCTAGCCATTCGGTCCCTAGTCTGTAGTAGTGCATGGGATTCTTCTGTCCTAAGTGTCTTTGTTGAACCTCATCAGATTTCTTTTGGCCCAATCCTCCAATTTGTCTAGGTCCCTCTGTATCCTATCCCTACCCTCCAGCGTATCTACCACTCCTCCCAGTTTAGTGTCATCTGCAAACTTGCTGAGGGTGCAATCCACACCATCCTCCAGATCATTTATGAAGATATTGAACAAAACCAGCCCCAGGACTGACCCTTGGGGCACTCCGCTTGATACCGACTGCCAACTAGACATGGAGCCATCGATCACTACCCGTTGAGCCCAATGATCTAGCCAGCTTTCTGTCCATCTTATAGTCCCTTCATCCAGCCCATACTTCTTTAACTTGCTGGCAAGAATACTGTGGGAGACTGTATCAAAAGCTTTGCTAAAGTCAAGGAATAACACGTCCACTGCTTTCCCCTCATCCACTGAGCCACTTATCTCGTCATAAAAGGCAATTAGATTAGTCAGGCATGACTTGCCCTTGGTGAATCCATGCTGGCTGTTCCTGCTCACTTTCCTCTCCTCGAAGTGCTTCAGAATAGAATCCTTGAGGACCTGCTTCATGATTTTTCCAGGGACTGAGGTGAGGCTGACTGGCCTGTAGTTCCCCAGATCCTCCTCCTTCCCTTTTTTAAAGATGGGCACTACATTAGCCTTTTTCCAGTCATCCAGGACCTCCCCCGATCGCCATGAGTTTTCAAAGATAATGGCCAATGGCTCTGCAACCACATCCGCCAACTCCTTTAGCACCCTCGGATGCAGTGCATCCGGCCCCTTGGACTTGTGCTTGTCCAGCTTTTCTAAATAGTCCCGAACCACTTCTTTCTCCACAGAGGGCTGGTCACCTCCTCCCCATGCTGTGCTGCCCAGTGCAGTAGTCTGGGAGTTGACTTTGTTTGTGAAGACAGAGGCAAAAAAAGCATTGAGTACATTAGTTTTTTCCACATCCTCTGTCACACAAAAGCTGTAGCTCACGAAAGCTTATGCTCAAATAAATTTGTTAGTCTCTAAGGTGCCACAAGTAATCCTTGTGGCACCAACACGGCTGCTACTCTGAAACCTGTCACTAGGTTGCCTCCCTCATCCTAACTGAGATCAGGGCCCCATTATGTTAGACACCACGCACACTGAATGGGAGACAGTCCCTGCTCTGCGGCGCTTAGTCCATGTAAATGGAGGAAGAATGATCTTCCCAGGTGTAGAGGTCAGGAACGGAGGCACAGAGAAACAAGTAACTTGTCCAGCCTCTCTCTCTCACACACACACACGCACACAGTCTGTAGCAGGATCAGGAAGTGAATGCAGCTCACTTGCGTCTGAATCTATTGCCCTAATCTTCGGGAACTCTTCCTCTTATTCGGTTCATACATAGGGACCAGAGCTTGTAAAGCATGTTGGGGTGAAAATTGCTGTCTCAATATACAATATTAGAACACTTAACATTGTGAAATAAGCTGCCATATTTCCTTCATTTGCCTTCTCTCCCCCCCACCCCTTAATGATGCTTCTTTGTTCGACTTTTAAGTAATTTGGTTTTTGTATTTTAAATTGTAATAGCCATACTGTGCACTTAGATAAAGTGACTTTCTCCTGAAGGAGCCCAAATTGAATTACAAAGTCTATTTAAATCACTTCAGCCACTGTTGAAATGCAGCCCCCTCTGGGGTGGAATCTAGGATGGAATCCAGCCAGCATAGTAACAGCTCACAGCAACACTACACAACAGTATAGGCAAGGAAGGAAGAAAAATATTATACGGAATTGTAACTGCAAGGGATATATTGTAGGCAAAATGTGATTATTCATGCTAATAATATGTATAATTAAGCCCAAATCTTGCAGTCCTTATTTAAGTAAAACTCCCACTAACTTCTCATTAGTCCACATTCTGTTCTGAGTGCAGAGCTGAAAGTATTATTTTGAGCTACTTGTAAAAATGCTTAAGTCTCGATTGCAGAACCACTTGTTCCAGGATGGGAGCTAGGGTTGGCAAGTGCAAGACAGATTTACTGTGCTGTAAAACACCAGGGTCAAGAGGGGGTCTCTTTTATAAAGGATTATGGAAGTGCTCCATCAGACAAGTAGCAATTTATAAAATGGACCGGTCTTTGTGATGATGTGGCTAATAAGTCTGGAGAAAGACAGGCTGGAGAGCAAGTGATTCATTATGTGGCTTTCATTTTCTCCCTAGTCACAGTGTCACTGGCAGGTTGCCAAAGCAGGTTATAATCAAGAGCAATCAAGATCAGTTGTTGATGCAAGAGAGGAGGAAAGGGAACGAAGAGGCAGGGATAATTTACTCTCGGGTTCCAGTAGGGGAAGAAATTTTATTCTGCACAAGACAGTATTGCTAGCCCAATCATTGCTGAGCAGGCCGTAGGAATTTAAAAGAACCCTTGCCTTCGCTCCCCTACCAGTCACCATGCTTGATTCCCCCTGCATTTGGAAGCACTCTTGTTCCTACCAGCCACGTCATTCTGTGCTGCTCGCACAACACCGTGGGACAATGAGCCTTCCTTGGCTACTGCTGAAACCGAACCTGCTGCCCTGGCTCTATCCCTGTTGTAACTCTAAATATGCAGAGAATAGGGATTGCCATGCCAATAATTGACTGAGTTAGCCTGTCTTCCAAACCCTTTAGCTGTCCTGTCTGGCTGCCTGTAATTCAGACAGATGACTTCCAGACGTTAGGGTTGTAGCCAAAGCTCCTAGGCACTGAACTGCCATTGATTTTGATGCCCTTAGGCCCCTTAGCACTTTTTAAAGTCCCACTAGGTACCTGTGTGCATCTTTGGTGCCTAAATACCTTTAAAAATCTGGCCCTTAGTGACTTCAGAGCCTATGTTCCATTTTCCAAAGCACTTAAGTCAGGACTTAGGCTCCAAAAGGCCCAATCCTCAAAGGTATCTAGGTGCTGGCCCGTTGATTTCAGTGGGAGTTAGGCACCGAAATGCCTCTGAGGAGTAGGGTCTGAAATAATCAAGGGGCTTTTGAAAATAGGGGTGATGCTCCTAAATCACATAGGTGCTTTTGAAGTTCTTACCGCAGTGGAGTAGCTCCGTTTCCCTTCTCAGGCACTGAATCGCATGTGGGCAATAGAACATGAATGTCGCGGTCCCAGGCTGCACCTTTAAAAATACCCTTGTGTATGAGCTTTGGATTTCGGCATAGCAGGGAAATGTGACTGTTAGACAGCCAGAGGGTTACCCCTTTGGACATCTGAACGTCATTTGGATGCATCTCCTGGGCAAGATTTTGAAAATTCTTCTCAACAGTAACAGTGACTCCCATGAAACGGCAAATGTGGGTACCATATCTTCAGCTTTTCAGTTCTTGCGTTGCTCACTGTGTTTTTGTTGTAGTCATGGAACAAGGTTGGCTTCCTCCGGCTGTCAAAACTGAGCTGTGCTGACTAGGCATTAAGTGTAATTGAGCCTGGAGCGACTGCTTTGAATTCAAGCTGTGCAGTCGTGAGCACAGGAACTTCCCTGTGCATATGCAGAAAACGGGAGGGCAGTGCCCCAGGCAATGCTGCTGTCAGGTGCCCAAGGGCAGGGAAAGCCCTTTGTTTCCGGTTGGCCTCGGTGCTTTGTCTGCACTTGGAGAAATACTGTTCTGTGAGTGCAATATGATGCCCACTTTTAGAGAAAATAGCCCTGGCCCCCTTGAGCCCCTGCATTCTGCCTCTAGGCAGGGATTCCAGTCGCTAGCCTGCTCAGTGATGCAGCCCAGGTGGAACAAAGCACGTTAAACATCTCCCTAGAGCCCCCTGTGGGTCATTCTCTGGTGAGTTTGTGTTTGTGGCTTGGATTTCTGTACCTGGGTCCAGTGCTGATTCTCATCACTCTCTTGCTGGGTGGGCACTGAGGCAGGTCCCTGGTGAGGTTCTCTAGTCGGTAGATAGATTTTCCTTTTTGTAAACTCTAGGCTAAATTGTACGGGTTGAGCACAGCCCCTTGTAAGGGATGCTGCACCAGCACAGTGCCCCTGAGAGTAACAGAGGGCTCTGTGCTTCCCAAAGTATCCCTTCTCTGCTAAGGAGGGGAACAGGTTTACTACAGGCCCTTCAATGGTGCAACCTACTCCTCACACAGACCCGCTCTGCTGGACATGGAGGTATGCAGAGTCCTGGCTATGTCTGCCCACTCTGACCTTCCCCTCTCCCTTCCCCATGAGCTCCCACCAAGGGAAGGCCCCACTGACTGCAGAAACCATGATTCTGGGCAGCCCTTGCTCATACTGCCCAAAGGAGGGAGTGGGGGTTTAAAAGAGTTCTAAAAGAGCTGGCTGAAGAGCTCACTGACCATGAGGTCCCAGTGCAACACTGTGGCCAAAGAAGCTAATGCATCCCAGGATTGCATTAGCTGGGGAATCTCGAGCAGGAGCAGAGAGATTTTTACCTCTGTTTTTGGTACTGGTGCAACCACTGCTGGAATGTTGTGTCCAGTTCTGGTGCCCACAATTTAAGAAGGCTGTTGCTAAAGTGGAGAGAAGAGCCATGAAAATGATTAAAAGATTAGAAAACCTGCCTTGTAGTGATAGACATAAGGAACTCAGTCTATTTAATTTAACAGAAATAACGCTAAAGGGTGACTTGATGTAAGTACCTACATGGGGAACAAATATTTAATAATGGGCTCTCCAGTCTAGCAGAGAAAGGTGTAACGTGATCCAGTGGCTGGAAGTTGAAACTAGACAAATTCAGGTTGGAAATCGGGCATAATTTTTTTTAGCAGTGAGAGCGATTAACCATTGGAACAACTTACCAAGGGCCGTGGTGGATTCTCCATCCCTGACAATTTTTAACTTCGGTTTGGGTGTTTTTCTAGGATTCCTGCTCTAGGAATTATTGTGGGGCAGTTCTCTGGCCTGTGCTATGATGAGCATGATGGTCCCTTTTGGCCTCTGAATCTATGAGGTGCTCTCTGCTGCCTCCCGGGTGGCTGCAGAGGGGCTAGCTACAATCTCAGGGCTTGTCTTCCCTGCACAGTTAACCTGAGTTATAACTCAAGTGTTGCCCCTAACCTGAGTCCCATCCACCCCCACCCCCCCACCCCACTTCACTCGAGTGCGGTGGTGCTTTTCCCTTGAGTTGGCTGGTCCATCGGCTACAGCTCGAGTTAGCACAACTCATCAGCTGCTAACACGGCCACCCTGCAGCGTGGATGCAGGCTAGCTCCACTTGAGAGTTACAAGTCCTCCAGTGCCTTCCCATAATTCCTCCGGTATGCCCAGACACGACAGACAAATTCTCCCACAGTTCACTGGGAAAGAGTGCCTGGAGCGGCTCAGCAGAGTGCAGCGCAAAAAACCATGGGGTGGGCTCCCAGAAATCTCAGCAGCACCCCCGAGGGAGGAGCCAGCAGCCCCAGTGTTCTCTTGCGGCCAGGCCATTCTCAGGCGAGCGAGGCTGACCGGAGAGGAGTCACTCAAGTGAGTCTAACTTGCGCTAACTGCGGTGAAGACAGACCCTAAGGTGCTGGAGGGGTGACTATTAATACATGACTGTAAAGCTTGTACCTTCTCACAGTAGATCATGTCATGCTGGAGATGAAGTAACCCTTTCCCATTCCACAGCATTGCCAAAGGCCTCACGTATCCTCTCTGCCTGCAGGCGGAGGCTCTTTTCATCCTGGATGATGACCCATCACTGCTAGGAGGCTATGGGATTTTGGCCCTGGTGGGGGACCCTTAATCACACTGATGTGCAGGTGCTCCAGGATGTCATGCCGCTGACATCAATGAAACTGCTCCTTTGAGAATGCAGGTTCTCTATGTCACAGGGCAGGGTTCCCTCCCCCAGGACGCCTCGCGGCAAACAGGCCTCACGCACTCCTGCGTAGGTCCAATGCCATGTGCGTCATTCCCAATGTGCTACACAAGTGCTTGTTCTCCGGAGCATAAGGCTTTTACCTTCTCCCTCAGCGCAGGGGGAAGAGATCTCATTGCTTGGCGATCCGGGGCATCTCTGGCGCTTCCTCCCAGCCTCCCTTGCCCCCCTGTCTTGCGTTTAACAAGCTGAACCTCCTGTGCAGCTGTTTAATCATCCGGTCCGTAACTGATCGTCTCCTCAGTTTGGCCCATGTGGGGGTGCTTGGGAAGTGCAGTGACAAGTCAGCCTTAGGTGACTCACAACCTACCAGCCCCTTGTTGGGACTTACTGGTACAGCACCCAGGGGCCTTGGGTTTCCCAGAACGTTTCCCCTGGCTAGAGTGAAATGATCCCCAGGGGAACAATTCTTTTTGCGTCTCCTGCATTCAGTCTCCCTTCCTGAGCTGAGTTTGCTCTGCGGACTCGGAGGAGAAGGGGATATTGTATGCGCACTCTCAGTGTGGTACCAAAGCAGCGGTGGCGCACGCCGATGTGTTTGCTGATCAACGATGCGATACGGCACCGGTATATTTCAAAGCGTGATCCAGTAAGTTCATAACAACCCGGCAAGGGCAGCCCAGGTGGATGAAAGCAGCCTGTTGGCGGTGCAGTGCAGTTTGACAGGTACTGAGTTCTTGGCAAATGCTGCATGCACATCACAAGCTCCAATTGCTGCTAATGATGATCTACCTCCAGCTGTCCCACCACGAAGCCCACGTGCTGATCCTGTGTGCAAACGAGAATGGAAGGGCTCTGCTTTTGTCTCCGCCTCCTGGCTCCACTCACCATCCCCTCTCCAACAGGGCTGAACCACCATCCCTGCAAACAGCCAGCCAGAAGCTCTTGCCTCCCCCTGGATGGGGAACCTTATGCTCAGTTTAAACCCTGTTGGCATTGAATAACCCGAATCATTAGTACCTCCTTGAAGCCGAGAGTTCTGTAGATGTCCTCTCCCTCCCCTTCTCCTTGCTTGCCTATCCGTGTGCCCTCCCTACCAGAGAGGGTGTTGTCTTGAGCTTTCTGGCAAGACGCAGAGATTTCCAGCCAATGACCACGCTGTGCCTCAGTTTCCCCATCTGTAAAATAGGAGTAAAGTCACCTCTGAAAATTTCATTGCCATCCTCTCAGAGTAGGCACTGTCGGTGCAAAGGGTAAGTAGTCACACATGAACCACCCATCTGTTTTTATACAAACTCCCATTAACCCCTATGACTGTTGTTGTTTTTTATATCTGTATTGTGATAGCAGCTAGAGGATTGCACCCCCCCCTCCCGTGCTAGACACTGTACAGACATTTACCAAAGAGACAATCTTTGCCCGACAGAGTTTGTAATCTAAGTGTAAGGCCAGAGACAACAGACAGCTGTGTACATGGAACAATGGCAGGCCATGGCCCGTTAGTATAAAGACACGAGGTGGCACTGACAAGAGATTCCGCTGCCTGATCTTTGTCCATGGAGCCTGCACAGAGGGCTCGTCAATGAGCAGCAGCAATGGTTTTAAATGATACTATCACGCTGCAGAACAAAACGTTCGGGCGGCGTTCGTTTTCCCCAGTGCATTTTGAAGTGAGTTATACCCACGAATGAGCTGCTATCATTCTAAATGTTTGCATCGCCTCACAGAAGATGCATTTTTGGAAAGACAACCGAATTAAATCGTTGGGTGGATGTGTGTATGCGTATTTGTTTGTGGGTGGAGGTGTGGTACTTTCTCCTTTTGTTGTGTGGCAGCAGCTCTCTATATAAATAGCTCTCTAAATATTGCGTCTTCTGTGAGCACTGCATTGTATTTCAGGGACAGAGAGATCGTAACGCATAATGCTGTAATGTTATTACTGCAGTTTTCTCAACACACGCTAGTGATAGAGAAAATGTGGATGCTTCTCTGTATAGTACAAATAAAATTGCAAATAGGAGTAAATGAACGCATGCTCTGAGCGTACTGAGCAAACTGAGACATTCAATATATAATGGCCAGATGCCCATATGATCATTCAGCACCTCCTGTGGTCTTAGACTGTCTGTTATAAAACACTGCCCATTTAGGGTGTAGAGCAGTGGTGGACAAACTACGGCCCGGGGGCCACAAGTGGCCCTCCAGTTGTTTTAATCTGGTCCTCGAGCTCCCACCAGGGAGCGGGGTCGGTGTCTTGCTGCACTCTGCACAGCTCCGGGAAGGAGGGGCATGTCCCCACTCCAGCTCCTATGCGTAGGGGCAGCCAGGGGGCTCTGCACACTGCCCCTGCCCCAAGCGCTGCCCCGCAGCTCCCATTGGCTGGAAACTACAGCCAATGGGAGCTGCAGGGGCGGCACCTGCGGACAGGGCAGCGCGCAGAACTGCCTGGCTGCGTGTCCGCATAGGAACTGGAGGGGGGGCATGCTGCTGTTTCTGGGAGCTGCTTGAGGTAAGCGCCACGTGGAGCCTGCCCCCCTGAACCCCTCCTGTGCCCCAACCCCGTGACCCAGCCCTGATCCCCCTTCCGCCCTCCGAACCCCTTGGTCCCAGCCCGGAGCACCCTCCTGCACCCTGAACCCCTCATCCCCAGCCCCACTCCATAGCCCGCACCCCCAGCCTGAGCCTTCCCGCCTTCCAACTCCCAATTTCATGAGCATTCATGACCCGCCATACATTTCCATAACCAGATGTGGCCCTGCAAACCTCTGAGGATCTGGGCCTTTGCACTTCCCATGTTACCTGTTGCTGGAGCACAGTACACGAACGGAGATGGTGCAATGCACAGAGACGTATCCCAAACGTCGACAACTCATTTATTTACAGTGAGAATAGGGGGGCTAAAACTTCAGCACGTTGCCTTTTATGCCCAACGTTGCTAAGATGTGAGACGTAGGGCCCTTTATTCTCGTGAGAAATCCTCGCTCGTGCAAGGGGTCCTGTTGAAATTATTGGGACAGCGTGGGTAAGTGTCTGTGGGATCAGACTGTAATTGCCTTTCCAACAAACAGCTCCGTGGTTTTTACCCTTTTGCTTGCCTCACTCCTCTTTATGACACAGCAAACTGAAAACAAAGTGCAACTTACTGAGCCAAAATCCACCCTTACTTACACTCACGCAACACCACGGGAGTGTAAATGACAATAAGATTTGTCCCATGGTGCTTCTGAGCCAAAATATCTGACTTTTATTTTTGCTTTGAAATAAAATGTGCACGTTATGCTTTGATGGATCAGGCCAGCTTCTTTGCCAGCTGGGACTAACCCATGTGGCTTCACTTGAATTGTGGATTTGCATTGGAAAGCAGAATCTGGCCTATTTTTTTCCAGTTTACTTTGCCTTCCATTGACGCGTTGATGTGCGTTATGGGGGTTCTCTCTGTATTCCGCTAATGGAGGATCATCCCATTTGATGCCCTTTACTGCAGTTTGCGGGGTTACATTTATGAAGATCTGTGAGTTGAGAGCATTTTCAAACCTGCTGTTTCCTAATTTTGTGACTTCTTTATGTTTTATAACAAGTATATTAGCGGGTCTTGCAATATGATGTACACTTCCAACAATAGCTGTCTCTAATGCTAGGGTTGCTTCTGTTGCTTTGTATTTCAGTGTGTTTTCCCCCATTTGATTGGCATTACAATTCATATTTTGAACCACATGAAAGTTATCCAAACACCTGCAGCTCGGTTGTCTTATAAGTTCTGCATGTATCTTCTCCTCCGTCTATTTTTTCCTCGTTACACATGACCATTTTATTATCACGACACAGCTTGATGCAGTCTCATTAAAGAAGAAAAGGAAATGAACTACAGCCTAGAGCCAGTCAACCAGGTAGCACTTTGAACAGAAGCGCTCTCTGCTGGGTAATGTGTAAAGGATATAAGGGCTACTGCATCAGTTCCTTTAACCCAGAAAGTCTAGTTAGGGCAAATCTGTGTGTGATTAACATATAATACAAAGAGCAACAATGTTGGCAGCTAACTTTGTTTTCCTTTCTTTCTACTCTAGTGGGAACCATATATTCCAGGGGCTTGCAGCTGGTATAGCAGTGAATGAGAATGGAAGAGGCCAAATAATAGGTATATAATTTAAAACCAGCTTTGTTATGCATGATGGACAGTGTTTCCTAATGGGCGTCAGGCTTCTAAGTCATACTTAGATGCATCTTTCTTGCAAAGTTATTTTTGTTTTAGACTCAGTGGCTGGGTGCAAACTCTATTGGAATCAGCCTTAGACTTAGATCATCAGTCCATACGCCAATAAGGGAGGGTGTAGGCGTGTCTTTTCTGTATTGTTTCACTGGAATCATTGGTCTCTCCTTGGCACTGTTTGTTCGTAGAGCTGTGCTATGGAAGCATCATTCCAGATTAACTGTATTTTTACTCGTCCAGTATTTGGTTTTCACGGCGAGCTTGAGTCATCAACGTTATTCTACTTCAGCGGCATCTTGGAGTTGTTTCCCCTAGCAATTGTTCTGCTTAACATATACGTGTGAAGGAGGGAGGCTAATTATGTAGAACTGGTGATACTCCTAAGATGCTGAATACACTGCTGCCCTCTGTTTGCAGTTATGGACAGTAATTGTACTTAATTAAATCTTTTCTGTTGTTCCATAGGGCAAGATTATAATTGTTGCCCTATTTTCCATCAGAAAAAAGTAAATACAGACCCACCACTATGGACTTTTTTAAAAAGTTAATATGTTTCTAAAAAAGCCTGAATTGCTCCCAAGAGACAGTGCAGGATAAATGCTCACTAGAACGTAGAAGATAGTAATAGTGTGGCTCACGCTAAAATTAAATCTTTTCTTTTGTTTCAAAAGACAGAAGCAGTAATCTGCTTCTGCTGTAACCATTGGTCCTGTCTCCAGCCATTGTTGCTCTTGCATCTCCTTTTCCTGTGTTGCTGCTCTACTGAGCTGGGTCAGGCCCCTCTGTGATTGGGTAGAGAACGGTGCTTATCCAGGCCCAATCCTGTGAATCCGGTTAACTTCGCCAAGAGCAAATTCAGGCCAGTTATATGGGATGATTTGCAAACAAAAAGAGGTTTTGAAATTTGCTAAATAAATGGTGGGTGAAATCCTGGCTTCATTCTCGTCATTTTGCTTTTGACTTCACTGGGGTCAGGATATAATTCGATGTGTTTTGTGAATTTACTCAGTTCAGCTGTATGTGCGTCATTTCCGCACTTCCCCAGCTGGGTTCTTCTGCCCCTGTTACAAACACGCACTTTGCTTTTCAGCTTCTTTGCTTTGCAAGACTTCCCAGCAGTGTGTGTGACTGTCAGATGTATAATTGTTTAGCAGCTATGCCCCAGGGGTGGACTGTGCATAGGAACACAGCACGGCCTCCATTCTTTCAGTGGGGCTCTCTGGTGATTTTTCTCTCTCCTGCTCTGTGTTAGAAAACGTCATTCGTGAGAACCAGTGGGGAGGGGTGGACATCCGGCGCGGGGGTGACCCTGTCCTTAGGAGCAACCTGATCTGCTGTGGCTACTCGGATGGAGTGGTCGTGGGAGAGAGAGGCAAGGGGCTCATCGAAGGAAACACCATTTATGGTAAGAAGCCAAAAATATGGAAAATGCCTTGGACTCCTGCCCTCAGCTCTCCACGTCCTACTGTGCTGTCCCCCACCTTTTGCTTCATCAAGGGTCCTATGCAGCTTTAGAGTTGGATTCCATGCTGAGCAGGGGCAGGGGAGGTGGGAAGGAAGTCAGTTATGGCTCCCTGATTCTCTGCCCCAGCACAACTAAGAGCAGCCTAGATGCTGCTCTAACTTGTGCCAGCAGACTGTGGTCCTCAAGGGACAATACCCTAGCTGGGGATAGCCACTCCTCCTTCCCTCTCCCTGTCCCTAACACAACCCTTGTGCCAAGGGAGGGGTCCCTGGTGATGAGGGGAGCTGGCTATGTGTCCACTGGACTCCTTTAAACTGGGGGAATCCATGATGGGGGACTTGTAGCCGATCTCCACTCCCTTTGTCCTGCCTTGGTCTGACATTCTGGGGACTACCCAGACCGGTAAGAGATTCTCTCACCACCTTCCCTGTACCTTCAGGGGCCTTGGTGCTCTGAAAATTCCTTTTAGAGTAGCAGCCGTGTTAGTCTGTATCTGCAAAAAGTCCACAATCACAAGGTCACACCCCGGCTCTCACCAGCCTAGCTACTCCTGGCAGGTTGTTGCCAACAGCCCTTCCAGTCCCATCTCCTCAAACCCAGCCTCCCCAAGTTCTTAATTACCAGACGCTCAGCCCGTTCCCCTCTGGTTCATCGTCTGTGCAGCCCTCCTGTTATCAGCTTGCTTCGGCACAGACACTCCATGCACAAGTACTCCTGTTTTCTTTCCATGCAGTTTGTGCAACAGAGACCTGCTTGGGGTGAAAAACAGCAGCCGGAAGGGTTCTGCCATCGCTGTAAGTTAATCCACCTCCCTGAGAGATGGAGACTAGGTTGACGGAAGAATTCTTCTGTCCATCTAGTGCTGTCTACACCAGGGGTTAGGTTGGCGTAGCTACATTTCTCGGGGGGGTGGGTTTTTAACATCCCTGAGAGACGCAGCTAGGCCAATGTACGTTTCCAGTATTGACCAGCCCTTCGTTCCCAAACACTGGGGTTTTCTTTGCAGCTTTGAGCTGTTTCTGTTTGCTTGCATAGTTCCTCATTGCTTTTTTTCCTGGGCTGGACAATGGCTAAGTGTTTGGCGCCGCCCTCGTCTGGCTGTGAGATGCTGCCGAAGTTGCACCACGTTTAAAACTACAATTTTCCACATGCATTCATTACCGTAACGACTGTTCAGTTCAGTGTATTCCAAGCTTTCGTAAAGATCTTACTTGCTATACGTTCATTGTACGATAACACAGCATGCAATCCGTTGGTTTAACTGCTTATGGGGGGTGTGTGTTAAACCTTTTGTTCTCCCCTTGGGGTGTCGAGACCCTGATTGTCATGCTTGGAGCCTGCCCTCAGGGAGTGGATTGGACAGGGAATCTGTCCCTTTGTGTAGAATGATGTATCCGTAGGGATAGGTGTGTACTGCAGGGGCTGCAGAACAGCCGCTAATGGCCAGCTCTCACCTCACACCAGTGCTGCTGTCTTTATGTCTCAAGCCTTGGGAAGACTTCTCTAGGAAAAGTCCCTGGTCACCCAAAGCTGAGAGCTGTGGTCCAGTTGGGCAACAATTAGCCTGTTTTGGGCTATAGGAGGTCCAGAAACGAGTGTTATCTGGGATCAGTGGTGGGAGTGATAGGAGGACATACAGATTAATAGGAGAATAGGGGAATTCAAATGAGAACAGCAGGTCCCTTTAGGTGAAAGAAAAGGGGAGAGAGTAAATATGCTCTGGCTTGTTAGTTGCGTTTTTAAAATTAAATGCTCAGGTTGGAGCAATAAGTAAATCCCAGTTTCACAGGATCAAAATGAAACGGTGGCACATGTGAAAAGCTGTTGGAACCCCCGGTATGAGCTCCTGTGCCTTGCACCCGAGTATGTACAGCCTGACCCAAAGCCCTTTGAAGTCCGTGGGAGTCATTGTGTTGACTGCCGTGTGCTTTGGATTGGTCCCTTAATGAGGAGAGAGGCAAGAGGTGAAGCAAGAATTAGGGCTAAAGAGACAGGAAAGGAGGAGCAAAGACAACAAGCCTCTAACTGGGGAGTGCAGGGTGACAGTTTCCTATTTTTAGTAGGTTTATTATTTCAGTAATGCCCCTTGTGATGTATGTGCATTATTAATAACAAGCTCTTATCTAGCACTTTTCATTAGCAGGTCTCAAAGCGCTTTACAAAGAAGGTGAGTATCATTATCCCCATTTTACAGCTAGGGAAACTGAGGCACCGCGAGGGGAAACGACTTCCCCCAGGTCACCCAGCAGGCCACGGGCAGAGCTGGGGATAGAACCCAAGCCTCCTGAGTCCTAGTCCAGTGCCAAGATCATGCTGCCTCACTGACTATGTAAACCCATAGTGAGATTATTTAGCGAGCTATGTGGTAGAGGTGACTACAGTAGAAGTAAAGGGATGTGATTAGGAAAGAGAAAAACGAGGTTGACTCCTTGGGAAAACTCACCTCTGGAGGCTGTAGTATGACCTTGCAGGGGCAGTGGTAGAAGATGCATTCCCTGAGACTGTCAAAACCTTACTAGAAAAGGAAATATCCATTCACCAGCAGGGGAAAGGCATGAAACTTAATAGGTCTTTCCCTATTCTGGCTTCTCGGCTGCAAGATGAACGGTAAAGCAGCTGTTCCAATATGCATACTTGGTGCTGATGCCATGAGCTGGAATTAGAAGCCTCTATATGCTGCGGTGGGGGCAGAAAAGCAATAAGGAGAAAGGGAGGCTAGTTATCTGGCGGCTGCGGGATTCTGCTGCTGCCATGCCCCAGGGATCCCGGTTGCCGCCCCCCTCCCCAGGTCCCAGTGCCCCCACACACCATGGGGTCCCAGCTGGCAGCCAGGACCCCAGCACGGGGCCGGCAGCCAGGATCCCTTGCGCGTGAGGAGACAGCAGAGCCTAATGGTTAAACATTTTAATAAAATGCAGAACTTGGACCCATAGGTGCTGACTTTTATTTTCCCTGGGGGGTGCTCCACCCCCACTCCACCCCTCCCTCGAGGCCCCGCCCTTGCTCCACCTCTTCCTGCCCCCGCACTGCCCTCTCCCCCGAGGCCCCATACCAGCTGCCGAACAGCTGAACGACAGCCCAGCTGAACAGCTGTGGCTGGTGGGTGTTGACCACCACACTGTTTTTTCCCATGGGTGCTTGAGCGCTGGAGCACCCACCGAGTCGGTGCCTATGCCTGATTCTCTCCTCACTTGGTGCAGTGTAAATCAGGAGCAACCCCAGTGAAATCAGTGGAGTTACACTGGTATAAAATGAATGAACCACAGGTGGTTCACCAGCCTGGGAAGCAGTATAATGAGTGGCACTGTGGTTCACCAGCAGATATAAACCCAATCTGACAAGCCAGAGAAGGCACGTCAGACTGGCAATGCCAGCAGGAGTCTGAAACACGTCTTGAGTTGAAGAGGGTACTAAGCAGGGGTGAGTCTAGCTGGCATAGCTATCCTGGCAAAGGCACTGTAGTGTAAACAAGACCTGCACTAACCATGTTTTTGGTTAATTTCCCTTGATTCTTGAGGAAGAGGTTAGTGAGGGGGCACGATTGGAGGGCACCTGTGGGAGGGGGATGATCTGCCACTTTAGCTACCAGCTCTGCCCTCCTCCTGGCTCCACCGTTCCCCCGGTTGGGCGGGAAGGGCCATGGGAAGAAAGGGGGATGGTAACTGATGGGCTGTGAGGAGCACATCCACCAGCTGGAGGCAGGAAGAGGAATAGCTGGGAGCCCCAGACTTCGGACCTACTTCAGGGAGCTAGTGTAAGGGAAGGGGCTCTGCACAGCCCTCTGCAGTACAGGAGAACTGTTGATGTGTGGAATGGCCCATTCACCTCAGTGGGGTGTGCTCTGATGAATTAGGATGCTCCAAAGACACACTAGCTCTGGCTGGTGTGAAATGACCCATTCATCTCAATGGGAGTTCACCTCTACCTCAGTTTCAGCTGTGGAATACCATTGTTCAAGGTAATCTCCCTATGCAGGTCTGTTTTAGAGCTACTGGAATATTAAAATTTTCTTCTTATTGGGGAGGGGACAATATCCGAGGAACACCTGAACCAAATTATTCCAAACTTGCACCATTGGCCCTGTTGTGGTTTACCAATATCCTAGATAATCTCAAGTATCAGGAGGCAGCCGTGTTAGTCTGTATCCACAAAAACAACAAGGAGTCCGGTGGCACCTTAAAGACTAACTGTGAGTTTTTTACCCACGAAACTAAAGTGAGTTTTTTACCCACGAAAGCTTATGCTCAAATAAATCTGTTAGTCTTTAAGGTGCCACCAGACTCCTTGTTGTTTTCTAGATAATCTCATTATGCATGTGGATTTTAGAGTACTTTGAAAATTAAAAGAAGCTCATAATGCAGGGGGAGGACATGTATTGGGAACCTCTTGATCAAATGAACTAAATTTGCCCCATAAATTCTACCCCAGTCCCTGAATAGTTTTTAATTATTGCTTCCCCAAAAGGGAAGTGGGGGGTGGAAATTACCCACGATTGATCCCGAGAGAGTAATATCAGTATCAGAGCCATAGCTTGAGCCCCAAGTATGTGTAAAAAAAAAAAATAAGATTTGGATGTTACGTTTATTTTAGTGGGACTGTATCTCACTTAAACAACCTCAAAAATCTTGACTACTAAACCAACCCTGTAACTATTTTCAAAACAAGATTTTTTTTGAGGGCCTCTTTTCACTAATCAGGTTTCTTTTACCCCAACCTATTCTGTTGTGTTCTATATGTACATGCAACGGTGAAAAGGGACAAATTTATTTTGGATAGGGAAGCTACATTCATGCTGCCTCCTTTTATATTAAAAATCCAAGTCCTGTGTAGCCTGGGGGACACATGCTTTGTCTTTGCCTAGACTAGAGTTGGTGGACCTGTTATAGTTTGAGCTAATTGATCGTAAATGCTAATTGTTTTGATAACTGCAGCTCTCCACAAATGTTTGTTCTGGGGCACAAAAGTTTTGTGGTTTGCCTGAGGCTGAGCCACCATGTCATGATACTTTGCAAATGTTTGCATCTAGATTAGCATTTACAGTCACTTACCAAGCAATTGGCAATCAATTACAGCAGCAGGACAAATGCTAGTCCAGACAAAGCCTACGATAACAGGAAAACTAGTGAAATGACATCACAAGAGTTAAGAGACAGAATATTGAGCCATGGAGAGGGGAAAGGATTTTAAATCACACTTCGAAAAACTCTGTTTTGTCTGATTTTGTTAACACCTATTGAACTTCAGTGCCAAATGAGTATTTTGGATAAAGGATGCATGGGTGCAAGGGAGGAATGAGAGAGACAAATTTGCCCCCAGATTTTTCCTATCCTGGGGGGGGGCGGGCAGGACATTCTCTCCCCCTCCCCCTTCTCCCTTAAAGGGCACTCCTGGTCACTTGATTACAGACCTAAAAGTGGCAATTCTTCAACAAAAAAACTTCAGAAACAGACTCCAAGGAGAGACTGTTGAATTGGAATTAATTTGCAAACTGGATACAATTAACTTAGGCTTGAATAGAGACTGGGAGTGGATGGGTCATTACACAAAGTAAAACTATTTCCCCATGTTTATTCCCCCGCCCCCCGCTGTTCCTCAGAGGTTCTTGTCAACTGCTGGAAATGGCCCACCTTGATTATCACTACAAAAGGTTTCTTCTTCCCCCCCACCCCACCCTCGCTGGTAATGGCTCACCTTACCTGATCACTCCAGTTACAGTGTGTATGGTAACACCCATTGTTTCATGTTCTCTGTGTATATAAATCTCCCCACTGTATTTTCCACAGTATGCATCCGATGAAGTGAGCTGTAGCTCACAAAAGCTTATGCTCAAATAAATTGGTTAGTCTCTAAGGTGCCACAAGTCCTCCTGTTCTTTTTGCGGATACAGACTAACACGGCTGTTACTCTTGACTCCTGAGGACAGACACTTCCCCACCTAGGCAGAGCAGAGCAGCAAGGCACTGGCAGAAATGGGGGAAGGCAGTGGCAGAGACTCTGCATGTCCCCTCACCCCCAAACTGTGCCCATGGTGGACTCTCTGCCCCCTCTCCTGATACTGCAGCGCCCCCCAGCCAGACTCCCTCTGCCTGAAACAGGACTCACCTAGTGCTGCCTACAGTTGGGGCCGGCTGGGAGCTGGACATTGCCCAGGAGATCTAGGTAGGAGGCAGGGCGACCCAGGTGAGCAGCGTCTCACCGCTGCTGATCAGGCTGGGCTTCTGCAGAGCAGAGGGAGCCTTGTGCTCTCCCCTCGCCCACCCCTAACCCTGGCTGGAGCAGGAGCAGGTCCCTGAGGCTGCTGGAGGAGGGGCCCTACCCCGGGCAGTGTCAGCCTCTTCTGCGCAAGCCCAGGGGCTACAAACCTTGAACCCCTCGTAGGCGATTAACACAGCCATCTCCCAGCTGATCGGTGGGGGCGGGGCTGCCCAGTAACTACTGATCCCTGGCTGGGGCTACAGCTCTATTGCCTGTGGGTGCTATGCACCTGCCAATTTTTTTCTCTGGATGCTCCAGCCCTGGAGCACCTACGGAGTCCGTGCCTATGCTTGGACCAAAATCTTCAAGATTTCCCTCTACTACTTTTGAAAGTGTGAGTCTCATGTAATTGACCAGAGCTGGGGATGATCTGTTTATGCAAAACACTCAGGCATGAGGTGCTGAGCAGCTCCTGTGGGGGCTGAACACCCTCCATTCCCAGGGTAGGTGGAGGGCCATGGGCTCCCCACCTGCCCTGGGTGGAGGTCTGGGGTGCCTGAGAGTAGTCCCTGCCCCCCAGGTGCACCGCCCAGGGAAGATGGAGGGTCCAGGGCTCCCTGGGCAGCTCTTCTCACATCCCTAGCTTCCTACCAGGACAGGAAAAAGGGCCTTGGGACAATGGGAGGAGCAGGGGGTGGGGCCTTGTGGCAGGGGTGTATGTAGGGGGCCCCCCAATGTTCTTTGTGCTCAGTGCCCCAGTAAATCTTAATCCGCCTCTGTGAGCAACTGTCAAAGCAGGGCAGAGAAGCAGGCTGCGGACCCCTCTCACAGCCTGTGGGTGCTGAGGGTTGTAAGTTGGGTCCATCAGACTGTTTGGCTGGTGGGTCAGTGTGAGGAGGGGCTCCTAGCAGAGCAGACAGCTGGAAGCCTTGTAGGTTGTATATTGTGGGCCTGAGGCTGCCACTGAGATTGTACCGTGTGTGAGATCCTTTGGATGAGCCTTTTATAAGCCAGGACCCTGCCTGTTTGTGCAGGGTCTTAAAAGACCCCATGGCCCTTTTGGCAAGAAGAGTCGTACATTGATACCGCTCAGGCTAGAAAATAAAGTCGCAGAAATTGTTACTTCCAATATGCAGCAAGAGGAAGTGTAATGGCACCAACTTCTCAGACCACCTGGGCTGTGAGCACTTAGCCAGCATAGCACTGACGTCTCCCTGGCTAGGCACTCATGGTCCATCATTACTATGATATCTGACCACTTCTCGTGCCTTGGAACGCCCCTGAGGAGAAGGGAAGCGTTATCCTCCGTGTGGGGAAACTCAGTAACAAGGAGACTCAGCTACTTGCCCAAGGTCACACTGGAAGTCTGTGACAAAGCTAGGACTAGAACCCTGGATCTCAGCCCAGGCCGCTAGCCACAAGGCCAAGGCAGTATGTACAATACATCGCAAACTCACGGGCCCCGCCACCCCAAAATGCTTTGTTTAGGAACTTGATTTCAGTGGGAGTTAAGTGCCTAAATGCCTTTGAGGATCTGAGCCTGGGTGTCCTTCCTTTTGTGTGTCGACATAAGAGGTAGCAGCAAATCAGAAATGAAAGAGAAATGAATGGATCATTGCAGCAATGTGCATCTGTCCAACCTCTGCTACACAGTAGGTGTCACCATTCAGGGCAACTACGCCTGTATTCCCCCTCCATGCTCCACTCTAGACTCCCCGCTCCCCAGCTGTCCCCCTCTCTTGGGTAGAGACCTGTGTGTCTCTTCCTTCTGACGGGGTATTTCCAGGCTGCACAGTTCCCTGCCTACACTGTGATATTTCTAGCGAGCCAGATGGCCTAAACAGGCCAGCGTTGTGTTTTGCTTTCTCTCTGGTCTATGAACAGCGTAATGGCCCACAGTTCTAAGTTACTACACGGCTCTGTGTACACAAGCACATTTATTCTTAAGGTAAAAGCATTTCAGATAAAACATTAAAAATAATTAATTTTCAAACTGCTCTATGGGGCAGGGGCTGTCTCTCACTAGGTGTCTATAGTACAGCTGTGTGAATAACAGATTTTTCAGTTTGCTGGCAAGGCCAGTGGTTTCAGGTTGAACCGGAAATGGAATTTTTCAAAATTTTCAGGTTTCAGAGTAACAGCCGTGTTAGTCTGTATTCGCAAAAAGAAAAGGAGTACTTGTGGCACCTTAGAGACTAACCAATTTATTTGAGCATAAGCCAAGTGAGCTGTAGCTCACGAAAGCTTATGCTCAAATAAATTGGTTAGTCTCTAAGGTGCCACAAGTATGCCTTTTCTTTTTTCAAAATTTTCAGCGAGTCGAAAAGTGGAACAGAAAATCATTTCAGGTGTAATGAAGTTTTGTCTCTTCTTGTATGGCATTTTTTTTGTTTTGTTTCAATTTTGACCATTTTCATGTGGGTTTTTTTTTTAAATTCTTTTAAGTAAAACAAAAGGAAATGTCAAAACGCCAAGTCATTTCAAGGTGAAAAATGGAAATGGTTCGATTTTTTTCATAATTTATTTTCAGGGGCTTCTTTCTGACTGAAACCATTTGGTGAAACCGAGACAAATTCCCGAAATGTTCTGGTGTCATCAAAGCTGCATGGTTTGCTGAAAAAAAGTTTTGCCTGAAAAATTGTACCCGGCCCTGGTCTGCACAGGGCCTAAGCCAGTGGGGCCAGCCCATGGTTGGAGCCTGGCTGTTACTCTTTGGTCTGTCTCTGCATGTTGCAGGTAACAAGGGCTGTGGCATATGGATAATGTCATCCAGTCTCCCTCACATCACAAACAACCAAATTTGCCACAACAGCATCTACGGGGTGGCCGTGTTTTGCCGCAAAGATGATGCCAACGACTATCTCGCCAACCAAGGCGGCAACGAGAACTTCAACGACGAGGGTGAAGCTGCCAGCTGGGAGAATGATTTGGACAGCGAGGACGAGCGCTTCACCTCCCGAAGGCCCATCAGCGTGGCACTGGTGGAGTCCAACAGCATCAATCACAATGGAGGTGAACGTGGTCCCAGCTGCTTGGGCCTGCCCCAAACATGCTGTCCAGGGGCTGACTCCATCCCCGCACTGAGTCCCCGGAGAGATGTGCTCGGGGTCTCCTGGGACTGCAGAGATCACAACCACAGTAACTGTGCAGCTCTGAGTATGATGGAGCAAGGCGAATATGGAGGAGCAGACTGGAGGGGAGTGATGCCTAACAGTGGTAGCGCCCTGGCACTGCCTTGCAGAGGATAAATTCAGTCTCTAAACCAGGGACTGGATTTTCTCCAGTGCTGCAGCCATTTTATATAGGCTACAAAGGGGGTGGAAACAACCATTGCAGGATTTCCATCACTGGGATTTTCCTCTCTGGGCATATCCCAGTAGAACCATGTTACACCAGGCCCTGGCAGCCCCCAAGGTTGCAGGGTGGAAAGGAGTGTGTGGCTGGAGTGCATTGTACTCTGGCTGTATATGAGCCCCGCAGAGAGTCTTCAGAGGGCCATTACATGCTGGTGAGGCTTACAGCAGCCATTGGGCTGTTCTGAAGCCAGAGTGAGCACTGGTCTGGGCAACAATTCAGGAAGCACAAAGGTAGTTTAAAGCCATTTTCTTCACCCCCTGCAGAAAAGGAGCAGGTACTCAGGAAGCGAAAAAGCTGCAGGGCCTATGGGTTCATCCCTTTCGAAGGGAGATGGAGAAAAAGTTTTTGCGTAGGGAGCAGCGTTGAGGAGCTCCAAAGCGAGCCCCACCTAGAATTCCTTGGATGGAAAGTTGATTCCTGCAAGAGGTTAATTGCTGGAGTTTGTCTGTGGGGGGCAGGACAGGTGACGGGAGTAGTAGCAGAAGATCAGGAAGACATGGGAAACCACAGCTGGGGTATGTAAAATCCCTCTCTCTACAGCCCTGAATAAAGGGTCAGCTTGAGTCTCAGGAAACCAGAGATGCCGCTACATTAATGAACCCTTGGGCAGCGTCTATATTACTCTTATGCAAACCGGTAGCTCTCAGTTTCTATCATAGCTGTCATTTCTGTGCTCAGTATTGTACAGTATTGTTGCCCTCTCCCATTCCGGAGTCTGACCAGTTCAGTGCTGACATCCTGGAGTTTGTCACGAGAGCCGTGCAAAATTTCTCTGGTTTGTGAACTAGCCTGGCCTTGGGGTTGTGTTACAAATGTCAAACCCACCCTGCTTTGTCCAAAGACAGCCTGTCAAGTGTCTGGCACTTCACTCTGGCACTTCAAGTGCAGAAGGTGGGGGCCCGCAAAGATTCTAAAAATTAATACTGGCCACTCCAGGCTTGCATTAAACTCCCAAGGTTACAGCTTTTCTCTGACCTTGGCTTGGTAAACGCTGCCACCACCCAAGTGAAAAACTGCCTCTTGCAAATCCTGGAAAAACTCACTTTGGAAGTTTTCCCTGAGGCCCCTCGGCTTTTCCACCCCTCCCTCAGGGAAGCCAAAAAAGAAAACAAACAAAAGGGAATCCCAGCTGTTGTCACCAGCTAATTGAATAACATATGCACTGACCTTTTAAGACACAAAACCAATCAGGTATTTTTTTTAAAAAGGCAAATTTTATTAAAAACAAAAAGAAAGAAAATACATCTGGAATTTAGGCTATTGCTAGATTTTAAAAGAGCAATTGGAAAAATTAGGCACCCAAACTAGCTTTCTTGGGAGTTCAGCTTAAAGGTTACAAGCAACAAAAGCATCTGGGGTGAGCACAGAGGAGTCCACAAGCCTTACAGATAATAAAAGAAATAAACCTGATTGTGTCTATCTAAACATTCCCTGTCCCAATGAATCCTTCTAGGTATGGAAGATGATTTTTCATACCTGGTTCAAACTTTACACAGCATTCCTGCTGCCCCAGTCTCTTCAGCCCAGAGAGAACAACAGAGAGACAGAGGGAAAGCTTTTTTCCCATCTTAAAAAGCTCTAGCCTTCCCACTGGCTCTTTTGGTCAGGTGCCCACTCCTTTTCTTTTACCTGTGGGCTTGTTAACCCTTTACAGGTAAAGCAAGCAGAGAACAGACACCAAGAGGTACTTTATAGCTAACTGGCTGGCTGGGTGCCCATAAAAGAGAGCTCTCCCCCCCCTTTCACTTATCACACGGCCTCAGAGTCGAGGCTCGCTGATCCTTAGCACAAACCTGAGTGCCGGTTAGCCTGAGTTTCTCTTGGCATTTTGGGGTTTATTCCAGTCCAGAACTTGGGGTGTTGAACGGTTAAGCACATTCGGAGTTTCCCAGTCACAGACTGGTGGAAGACTTGTTTCTCTGGCTGCCCAGCAGATCCAGTTGCTTCACCTGCCCTGTTTTATTCCCTCAGACGAGTTCACTGACTTCTTTCCCCCTCTTTTGCAGCCGCTGGCTTGTACGTCAAGAGCAGCGAAGCACTTAACATCATAGCCAACGCCATCCATGCCAACCACGACAGTGGGATTGCTGTGTTACAGAGCAGCCAGCTCACACGAATCGCCAACAACAGCATCTCCTGCAACAGCCTAGGGGGGGTGCTGATCGAAAGCGAGGCCAGAGTGGAGCTACGTGGCAATGGCATTTATGACAACAGCAGCCACGGCATCACCTCCAAGGGTGACGGGGTCGTCGTTGAGAACGACATCATAGGCAACCGGGGATGTGGCCTCCAGTTGTTACAGACTGCAGACATGAAGGTGGGTGTTCAAACAAATCCTAGATTCCAAGACCAGAAGGGACCACTGTGAGCATCTACTCGGACCTCCCGTGTAATACAGTCCTGTTTGTTCTCTACTAGAGCACATCTTAGAGGAAAACCATCCAATCTTGATTTAAAAATAGCCCATGATGGAGAATCTATCACCATGCTTCCATGGTTAATTGGTCCCATGGTTAATTATTCTCACTGTTTAAAAATGTGCCCCTTATTTCCAGTCTGAATTTGTCTCTCCTGAATTCATTAGGCTGGATGGATTGGTGCACTACGAGGAAACCAGACCTGGGTTCAGTGCTGGTGTCAATCCCAGAAGAATGGTCAAAGTCCGTAGGTCTTAGCTTCTATTCTTTGGATTTGTAGTGAAAGCTGCTAGTCATTTGTAGCATCACTAAGGTAATCAAAGGGAAACAGGAGCAGCGAGAATTCACCCTCCCTTCACAGGAGAGCAGAGCAGCACTGCTCATGTGCAGCAACTCTGTTGCTTAACAAACATGCATGTCGGAGAGGCTAGGAGATTGTGAACGAGAGAATTCCCATTGATGGAATATACTTGTAATGATAGTAATAGTACTTCACCCTTCTCATCAGCAGGTTGCAAAGCTCTTTACAAAGGAGGTCAGCATCATTATCCTCATTTTACAAGGGGGGTAACTGAGGCACAGAGAGGGAAGCGACTTGCCAGAGGTCACCCAAAATAGAGTCCAGCTCTCCAAAGTCCCTGTGCAGTGCTCATAAAAAGGATCAGAACTATGGTCCATCTAGCCCAGTATCCTGTCTTCCCACAGTGGCCAATGCCAGGTGCTTCAGAGGAAATGTACAGATCAAGGCAATTTTGAGTGATCCATCACCTGTCGTCCAGTCCCAGTTTCTGGCAGTCAGAGGCTAGAGACACCCAGAGCACAGGACTGCGTCCATGACCATCGTGGCTAATAGCAATTGATGGACCTATCTTCCATGAACTTCTCTAATTCTTTTCTGAGCCCAGTTATACTTTTGGACTTTACAACATCCCCTGGCAATGAGTTCCACAGATTCTTCACACAACGCACAGTCAAATACTTCCTTTTGTTTGTTTTAAACCTGCTGCCTATTAATTTCATTGGGTGACTCTGGGTATTTGTGTTATGTGAAGAGGCAAATAACACTTTCTTATTCACTTTCTCCACACCAGTCATGATTTTATAGACCTCTATCATATCCCCCCTTAGTCATCTCAGAGCTGAACAGTCCCAGTCTCTCCTCATATGGAAGCTGTTCCATATCCCTAATAATTTTTGTTACCCTTTTCTGTACTTTTTCCTATTCAAATATATCTTTTTTGGAGATGGGGTGACCAGAATTGCACGCAGTATTCAAAGTGTGGCATATCATGGATTTATACAGTGACATTATGATATTTTCTGTCTTATTATCTATCCCTTTCTTAATGATTCCCAACATTCTGTTTGCTTTTTTGACTGCCCCTGCACACTGAGTGGATGTTTTCAGAGAACTATCCACGATGACTCCAAGATCTCTTCCTTGAGTGGTAACAGCTAATTTAGACCCCATCATTTTAGATGTACAGTTGGGATTATATTTTCCTATGTGCCTTACTTTGCACTGAATTTCATCTGCCATTTTGTTGCCCATTCACCCAGTTTCGTGAGATCCCTTTGTAACTCTTCACAGTCTGCTTTGGACTTAACTATCTTGAGTAGTTTTGTGTCATCTGCAAATTTTGCCATCTCATTGTTCACTCCCTTTTCCAGATCATTTATTAATATGTTGAATAGGACTGGTCCCAGTACAGATCCTTGGGGGACCCCACTATTTACCTCTCTCCATTTTGAAACTGACCATTTATTCTTACCCCTTTGTTTCCTATCTGTTAACCAGTTACTGATCCATGAGAGGATCTTCCCTCCGATCCCATGACTTTTTACTTTGCTTAATAGCCTTTGGTGAGGGAACTTGTCAAAGGCTTTCTGAAAGTTCAAGTACAATGTATCCCCTGGATCACCCTTGTACAGAAGTTTGTTGACCCACTTAAAAAATGTTAATAGATTGGTGAGGCATGATTTCCGTTTATAAAAACCAAGTTGATTCTTCCCCTACAAATCATGTTCATCTATCTGCTAGGCCACGCTTCTGATTAATAGCACATTTGTCACTCCAATGTTGATTTTTATTTTACTTTTCATACAGTGTTGATCTGACTTTTCCCAGCATAGGTAGCTCTGTGATTATTCCTTGTATGTGGATAGACAATTGTCTTCCATGTGGAACCTATTTGCCATGAAAGAGAGCAGCTGAGACAGTCAAGAGACTGCGGTAGTCCCCTTGACTACAGTGGAGTGTCACTTTGCTTGTCTTTGGCACACTCTCTCTTTCTCCTCACCCACGTGCTTTATTTAGTTAGTTGCTCCACTGCCCTTGTTGTAGCCAAAATCCCTCCCCAAAGCCAAATGCAGCCCACAGAGTTCTGCAATATGGTCAACATTTGCTTTCATGTTTAGTGTATTGGTGTGGCTAATGGGGACTACAGATCCCAGCATGCATTGCTCCATGTCAGCCAAACACCCAAGCTGCTTGGAGCAAGAGGGAGCATTGCAGGTTGAGACCTCCAGAAACTGCAGGCTGGACCACTGCATTAAAAGCAGGAGTTGCTGCAGTTTGCTCCGATGTTTGCAAACTAGATGCAGCAATCCCACTCCTAGCGAGTTGCCAGTATTACCCTAAGGGCACCTTTGTTCTAGTCTCTGGTGGGGTGAAGCCGCAGCAAGGTGCAGTACTCGACTGTTGCAATAATCGTCACTGAAAAGGCCCCGGCAATGAACGCGCAGAGAGCTCTGAGGTTAGGCTAGAGAGATGAGTGCTCTCTCCTCTGTTCTCTTCACGAACCACTAACTCCTTCTGAAAAACATTCTGATCAGGGAGCTGTTGTTGTCTGGGCCTTAGGCAAAACTAGACCTATGGAAACCCTAATCATACTGCTCCCCAGATGCAAGTACCCCTAAAGGACTGAGGGAGAATTCAAATTGTCACGGGCCCCAGGGGACATTGATTGAAGCCCGGGCTGCACTAGTTGCTGTTGTTGTTTCTCATGAAGACTCTAGCAAGGAACTGTTTTACCTGTCCCGAGAGTCGCGTGAGAAGCAGTAAACAGTTTGCACTGCCCCTGGTGGCTCTGCCCAGGATAACAAGGATGATAGAGATTGGGACTGCTGCCCATGGGAGACGTTCAGCGGTGAGGGGATCCTAGTTCTAACTCAGAGCTTCCAGGGCCAGAAGGGATCATCTAGTCTGACCTCCTGCATAACACAGGCCAGGGAACTTCCCCACAATAATTGCTGCAACGGATCTTTTAGAAAAACATACACTCTTGATTTATAAATGATCACTGATGGAGACTCCACCACAACCTTTGGTAAAGTTCTAGCAGCGAAAGGTTTAACACGATCCAATGGCTGAAAGTAGCAGCTAGACAAATTCAGACTGGAAATAAGGCTTTAAATGTTTAACAGGAAGAGTAATTAACCATTGGAACAACCCAACCTCTGGGTCCCTGGATCTCTGGGTGTTTTAAGCCTCTGGAGCCTGAATGGAGTGTGGTCACTGTCCCAGGCTTAGGGTCTCACAGCACACTTCTCTCTGAGACGTGTAACCTGCAGTCCAGCTGCCTAGCCCCACTGGGCACAGCGCTGACCTTCAGACAACACCGTATTTAAACACACCATCTCCCAGAACTCCGTCCCCAGGTGTGAGCCTTCTGGGTTACAAGGACACCTTAAAAAACAGAATTAACAGCCTTCTAAACGTGACTCCTTCAAAGTTCTGTGAGCACATGAGAAACCATCCTGGAACTCTGTAACCTCCCCATTCCATCTCTCTCTGTTCTAGTCTGGCCTAAACATTGCCCCTTTGCTTAACTGTATTGGTCCTACTTGGACATTTAGCCCCCAGTTCATCAGTGCATTTAAGCCCTAAATCTGTGTCTAGTCAGCAAAGCACTTAGGTATGTGGTTACTGCTGAGCATGTGCTTTGCTGAATAGGGACAGGTTGCTGAATCAGGGCCCTACACTTCAAGATCTTTGGGGTTTTGTTTGTACTGATGACAGGTTAATAGATATACTTAAGTACCATGTACAACTTCAGCACTTTATTTGATTAGATCACGGAAAAGGCCACCTGGCCCAATATTCTTGCCAGGTTCTGGTTGTGCCATGTTGGGATATTTCCCCCGCAGGTAACCAAGAACAGGATCCAGTCCTTTTGGGATTATGGGATTGTTATGCTTGACCAAACCAAAGGCCTGGTGCAGGAAAACCTGATTTTTCAAGGGAGGGCCAAGAAGACCATTTTGCAGCAGGTGTCGAATGCAGAAGATTGTATTGTGCAGAACAACAAACTCCTCACCTTCAAGAGCAAGTAAGCCCCTCGCGCTGCTCTTTAACGAGTCCCTTGGCCTAGAACAGCCCTTCTCAAAATGTGGGCAGTGACCCCTAGGAGAGGCCACGAGCTGGGGGCTTCAGGCCATGAGCCTGCTCCGCTTTCCTCCCCCTCTTCTTCCATTGGGGCAGATTTGCTCAGCTATTCCAGGCACCGGCTCCTGCAGTGCCAAGCTCTGTGAGGACCTGGAGACGGAGGCTGGAATCATCTCACTCCTGACCATGGGAAAACCAGGCTCCCCACTGGCGAGAAGCGAGAAGTTTGATGCAGCTGTTCTAATGTCGGCCCCAAGAATGCTCTTCCATTGGCTCTCTCCTAGCAGGCTTGTTCTCAGATCTGGGTGTGGCCTCCTTTTCCCTGAACAGGGCCAATTGATTTCACCTGGCCTTTGAAGGGAGGTTGGAAGAGAAAGGAACAGCCTGATGTACCTGAGCGCACACCCCCGTTCCCCTGGTGGCGGGCGGCCCGTGAAACACCGACAGACAGACTAGTATTCCACTCTGAGCTGCTGCTTGTTAGAAGAGCTGATCTGAGTGGATTGTGCTTCTGAATTTGTTCCTGTAAAATCACCAGCAGTGCCCTCAGAGCCTGGGGCTGTCGCTTTCCATTGTTCTCAGTCAAACGAAAATCAGCACCACTCGGTGGTGGACGGGAAGGCAGGCAATTCTTGTGTGGGTTGGGTGTATGTGTACAGTTCCAGGCCTGCACCCTTAGTGCATTCCTCTCTTGAGACCCAAATCAGCCGTGACTACTGAATCCCCAACAGCTTTCATTTCATCCCCAAACAAACCTGTTCTTTCACGTAACCAGTTTAGCCAGGGTTTCTTTATGCAGATTCCAGAAGTACACTTTTCCTCCGCCGCTGTCTTTCCCTGACCCACCACATCCCCAAGACCTGCACTGCGCTCACATGGAGAAGGTGGTTGAAAAACAGGGAACAAAATCACACAAATGTGTTTGGATTCCCCCCCCCCCCTTTTTTTTTTTCTCATCAAAATTTGACATTTCATTGAAATTCCAAAATTTAACACACATTGTTCTTCTTGAGAGTTGGAACAAAATGTGTGTGTGTGGGGGGGATTTTCATAAATGTAATCAATTTACTTTCCCATGTTTTCTTTTTAATTGAAATGCAAAATTCTGACAAAGATTTTCTTTGACGTTTCCCAATTCCAAAAACATCAATCAGCTCTCGAGTCAGGACAATGGAGTCATTCCGTTGGCTGAGAACGAAGCTCCTCCCCCTCCCCGATTGCTAATAGATGCTTGTGGGATGTTTTTTCTGTTTCTCCAGGTCTGACGTTGCATGGACCCTGGAGAACCCTCCAGCACGACCTTACATCGAAGGATCCACCCGAGGAACCTCCTCGGCAACAAACAGTCAGAAAGTTACCACCATGTCGACCAGAATAGCTGCACGGATGGACGGAGGCTGCCACAACAATGGGAGCATCTTCTGCACTATTCTTTGACTCGTGTGAGTTTCTTCACCTTTCCCTTAGGCTGGTGCCACTGCAGAGACCAAGCTGGGAAGGGTCTCTTGTGCCCATTCGTTGCAAGAAGCTTTCAGTGCGAGCTCTTCATTTTAATTCCTCCTCCTTTTATCACTTTGGGATATTGCCACTCACGAAACATGTTACACACTAAATCAACAGTGGCAGGAGCACATTGCCATCGGCTTTTCGTTTCTCCTTCTTTGAGCCATTCTACCAATCTTATAGCAATTGCCAAGTAAATCAGTCGCCTCGGATAGACCACAATAATGCCAGAGTCTAGCCAGTTAGTGGCCTAGAAAAGGAACTTGGAATGAATTTTACTTTCCTGCCAGGAACTGGAACTGTTTCAGCCCAGAGGAAAGGCACAATCTGCCTGTTGCCGAGGCAAAATGAAAGGAGCATTGCAGTTGCATGAAGCCGTAGATTGACTCCAAGCCCTTCAACTGGCAGGGCAAAAAACTAAACAGCAACAAAAACACCACTCAAAGTTCAGTCACAAGCAGGCAGAATGTGATGATGGCTTCTCTTTTTTTAAAGAGGGCAAAAAATACTCCATAGTGGCTTGTTGGGAGCCACCTGCACAGGGAAAAGGATGTAAAGAGTGCAGGGTTTTAGAAGCCGATAATATGTCCTGTGTAATCTGGTTTATCTCCAGGAAATAACTGCTCATAGCAATTCTGGCCTGCAGTGTAAAATTTGCTGCTGCATTTGTAATGCTCAAATGTCCAGGCCTCCTCTAAGTCCCAGTGTTGGAGACGATGCGTTAAGGCCCAATTTGCAGTGGAGCTAAAATGGTATTGAACAAGGAGGACCAAATACTAAAGTCAGGTTTCACACAGCACCTTTTAAATGCTAGGAGTCCATCTACCCTCGCACCTTCATCCTTCCCTGACAGCGGTCATCAGCGATTGGTCTTCCTGAACCAATGCTGTGACCAGGATGAGACACAAACATTTTCACTCCTGCCACTTAAAGAGTTTCTTGAAACTTCTCAAGCAGTGGGTCAGTGTCCTGCTGTAGACAGACCCCAAAGTGCTTCTGCAAGGATGAACTGGGTCCTGGGAGTTCAGCTGTGCAGGCAAGTGTGAAAGTCACAATGTGCTGCACCACGTCGTGACTATAGCATGAGAAATCGGGATGACTCCAAAACGTTTTCTGCTGCTGAATCTTGGGAGGTGAGTAAGAAATATGCAAAGGGCTCTTCTTTGCCCCTGATCCCGTGTGCAGACGGGGCTCGCCTGCGTGATATAGAGTTGTCCTGTCTGTGCTCTTGAGATATAGCATTGTGACTCCAGGCCCAGCAAGGCACCTATCTAGGGCTGTTACAGTTTGGCAATAATGGAAGCTGAAGCTTTTTCTGCCTTCTGCAGGATGCTGGAATTACAGGGCAAAGGAGGGTGTTGCTCTTTCACATTTCAGCCTTTCTCACTTTGGGACAGAGCCTCAGTTAGTCTCGTTGACTTCAGTGGATTTATACCAGCTGGGGACCTTGATCCTTCTGTTCTTTTCAGGCAAGTTCTATGCTGGATCTTCTCTATCCACTTCACATTGTCTGTGAGACACATCCTGGTCCAGACCCCTTGCTGGTATAAATTGACATGATTCCACTGAAGAACCATTGACTCCATTAAAGTGAACGGAGCGATGCTGATTTACACCAGCTGAGGATCTGGCCCCTATGTTTTTGGTTTTTTTTAAGAAAAACAATTGTTTTATGTGAAAACTTTTGTAATTAAAAACTGTATATTACAACAATAAAGTGCTATATTTTAAGGTTTTTTTTTAAACTCTTATTTTGCAAACATGAGGCAAACACTAGAATTTACAGGTAGTCACTGGCATTTTCCAGACATTAGTGAATAAGGGCCCAAATGTTTAAACGTGCCTTGTGATTTTGGGTGCCTGACCTGAGCTGCCTTAAAAGGGACCTGGTTTTCAGAAAGTGCTGAGCATCTGTCCTTTGAAAATCACATCCCATTAAGGCATCTCAGGTTGAGCACCCAAAACCAGTGTCCTGAAATCATTAGTCACTTTTGCAAATATAACCAGTGTTACTGATTCCAGAGGTTCTCAATACTTGTCCACATGCCACAAACAGAGGTACGTGACCTGCTTTTAAGAGAGCCATGTGACCTGCTTTTAAACAATAATATGAAAGTAGAGAAATGATTGACCAGAATCATTTAATACCTAACTTCCTCAGAGCAAGAGCTTGCATGCAAGGTCCCGTCAGCCTGTACCTGTGTGGCAATGTTCATTTCACACAGATCAGGCTCTGAGGGGATTTTCTGAGCTGTAGTAACTTAGTCAGACTCTTCTTCAAACTTTTCTGATTTTTAACATCCTGTTTAATTCTCAGGCTTAATTCACACGTGGGGCTTAGATCCTCAACTGGTGTCAATGGGATTAGCACCCCTGGAGTGATCAACCAGTCAAATTAGTGCTTGTGATACTCAGGTGTTGCAAGATCATGGGGCCAGATTTTCAAAGGTGTTTAGGAGCCTAAAGATCCCCGGGTGGGACTCTGACTCAGCGTTGCAACACATAACATCTAGGCGCCCTGCTGCCTGGTGGAATCCACACCCCGAATGAGGCTCCCAGGTGACCTGTACAAGGTCCGGGGAGACCAGGCACTTGAGAATGAGATCCACAGAATCCTGCACACTAAGCCATCTAAACAAACCAGTCAGAAATAGGGAGGAGAGGGGTGTGCCTAGGCCCTGCCCCTCTAAGGGCCTTGGATGCCTAACTCTGGGCCAGAGGGAGAGCCCCCTTCAGCTCAGGATTCCCAGCCATGAACCCTCCCGGCAGCCAGGTCAGCTGTTTTTTCAAGAAAAGCTGAGAAGGGGGGGGGAGGGGTTACAGCTGCCTCTGTTTCCCCACTAGCCCAGTGAGGAGAAAGGCCTTGTCCTTAGCTCTCCCATCTCACAGCTGAGGGCCCTGACCACTGGGCTGGGGGGGTTATTTTTGGAGGGGCAGCATTATGTAAACACTTACACTCTGGCCTAATGAATATGTAGAGCGCTCCGTGATTAGGGCACTGACCTAGGACAGAGCAGGCCATATCAGGCAGCGTGGGGATTTGAAAACAGGGCCTTGACATGCAAGGTGAGGCCTTAACCACTGGGATCATGGGGGGGGGGGGGGTGTTCCTCACTCCTCCCCCACCCATGCATTGTATAGGGCACCTGGGCAATGCGTAACTCTGTTAGTGGCGCTAGCCCACTGTGAACAGGACCATTCAGAAGTGAAGCACACCTGTTGTCAGAAGGACTTGAAGAAAGGCTGCTGTCAATCCCCGTGCCAAGCAGGTCAAGAGCTTAATTAAATCAGCACAAAGAGCTGGATTGTTAGGCCACTAGATGCTGGAGCCAGGCTGGCTTTCAGAGGCTTATTCAGTGTAAATCCAGCAATACATTTCCCCACCAATTACCAAGAACAGCTGCTTTGGGCGGGCTGAGAAGTGGGTCTGGCAGGTTGTAATTTACAGATAACTTCCACTTTCTAAATAACCAGGGAAAAATAGGCATGACAGATTCTGTAGGGGGCTGTCAGCCGGTGGAACAAAGCACGGGTCAGCGCTGAGCAGCTGAACTGAACACAGTTATTTTTGCCTGGACGTGGACAGACTCTGTAATGGGCAGGAGATGGCAGCGGCCACATTTGGGAGACCAGATTATTAAACCAGTGGTGAAGCTTGGTCTTCTGAAGACATAGTCCCTGATAATCCCACACTAGAAACTGGACCCCCAGCCCTACTGATTGCTTTTGTGGGGGGGAAACTTTGGCATGTTTGCTCTGGCAGTGGGCATCATGTTGCACAGAAGTGCTACAGTACATATTCTAGCAGGATGCAGAGATACATGCCTTGACCCCAATTCTCCTGCACTATGCACTAGGGGGAGAGGGACAAACATGCTTTAAGACACCTTTATGGCCCCATAGTCTGAGGCTGTGCAGGGCCCTGTCTGGCCCTTGGTGTCATTTAGAGACATTTCAGGGCTGCTCTAACTTACACACTGCTTCCCATGGTCCCTAGGCAGCAGTGAACGCTGACCCCTTCCCAGCCCTGGCTCACCCTCGGTGCCAGCAGCAGCGAGTAGGGCAAGTGTATAGCCAGCTTTATGCTGGCAGAAAGGTCCCTGTTTCTGATCCCCTGCTGGCACCAGAGCAGCGTAACAGGGCCGTAGTACGAGTGGGCACCAAGCCCATGTTCTGTAATAGATATGTGATACGCTGCAGTGGCCCTAGGCGATGCACTGGCCTTCCCCAATCACCCGAACGGTGCTCCTCTCCTCGGCACCACAACCCTGCCAACAGCAATAATGAAAAGGAAACCGAAATCCCTCCAGTTCGCAGCTCCTTTGACGGGGCTATGACCCAGCCCAGGGTCCCACCCGGCTCTTCAGCCGAATTTTGCTCCTAGGAGGCTGCATTGAGAGTGACATGCACAGAACTTCCCTTGGCTGGGCTAAGCTGCTGTAGTCCAGGGGGAGGCTGTTCAGTTATTTTGTGCTGGGTTCCAAATTAACTCCTGCTATTTGGTTCTTATGTGTTGCTGTCTCATGAGCACAACACGCCGCAGGCAGGGTAGTTAACGGCGGTTAATTAATCACAGCACCATCTTTAGACTAGTTTCAGAGTAACAGCCGTGTTAGTCTGTATTTGCAAAAAGAAAAGGAGGACTTGTGGCACCTTAGAGACTAACCAATTTATCTGAGCGTAAGCTTTCGTGAGCTACAGCTCACTTCATCGGATGCATACTGTGGAAAATACAGATGATGTTTTATACACACAAACCATGAAAAAATGGGTGATTATCACTACAAAAGGTTTTCTCTCTCCCCACCCCACTCTCCTGCTGGTAATAGCTTATGTAAAGTGATCACTCTCCTTACAATGTGTATGATAATCAAGGTGGGCCATTTCCAGCACAAATCCAGGTTTTTTTGCAAATGAATTCCAATTCAGCAGTCTCTCGCTGGAGTCTGGATTTGAAGTTTTTCTGTTGTAATATCGCAACTTTCATGTCTGTATGGACACAAATCAGATGTCAAGAATTATAACATTCATAAACCAGTCGGAGAATACTTCAATCTCTCTGGTCACGCGATTACAGACATGAAAGTTGCGATATTACAACAGAAAAACTTCAAATCCAGACTCCAGCAAGAGACTGCTGAATTGGAATTCATTTGCAAATTGGATACAATTAACTTAGGCTTGAATAGAGACTGGGAGTAGCTAAGTCATTATGCAAGGTAACCTATTTCCCCTTGTTTTTTCCTACACCCTCTCCCCCCCCCCGCCTCAGATGTTCTTGTTAAACCCTGGATTTGTGCTGGAAATGGCCCACCTTGATTATCATACACATTGTAAGGAGAGTGATCGCTTTAGATAAGCTATTACCAACAGGAGAGTGGGTTTGTGTGTGTGTGTATTGGGGGGGGGGGGGCGAGAAAACCTGGATTTGTGCTGGAAATGGCCCACCTTGATTATCATACACATTGTAAGGAGAGTGATCACTTTACATAAGCTATTAACAGCAGGAGAGTGGGGTGGGGGGAGAGAAAACCTTTTGTAGTGATAATCACCCATTTTTTCATGGTTTGTGTATATAAAACATCGTCTGTATTTTCCACAGCATGCATCCGATGAAGTGAGCTGTAGCTCACGAAAGCTTATGCTCAGATAAATTGGTTAGTCTCTAAGGTGCCACAAGTCCTCCTTATCTTTAGACTAAAAACCTTCCAAATTTTCCCAACTAGATTTGCCACAGAAGCATTTACAGACCTTCAGTCAAAACCTCTGCCTTGATCAGCCCGTCTGTAATCTCTGTGGCATTAATTAGCAGCCTCTGCCCAAAAAGTTGAGTATGTTTTCTGTCACTTTTAATGACTGACTGCTCACAACACTTGCCAGGGTGCGCAATAAAAGGCTACGTTGTATCCTGAGAGAGTTTCTGTGGGTGCTTCAGAGGCCCATGTCTCTCCCTGAAGCAAATGCACCACATAAAATAATAGGAATTTATTCGAGCTGTTAAACACTTCCTGCTCCCTTCAGCTTACAGTGGCTTTCCTCCTTGGAGATAAGCTGCAGCCTTTGCCAGGATCTCCCCTTCTTGTTGAATAGAACAGGCTAAGATTTTCCAAACTAAGTGCCTCCCGTAATTACCGAGTGCCTACCAAAGCTCCTAAGTCTGTTATGGTGCCTAAGGCCTGGGTCTACAATCCATAGAAACCAGTGGGAGTCTTTCCTTTGACTCCAATAGGCTTTGAATCAGGTCCTTAATGAGTTCCCCATTGAATTGAAGAGGAGCTGCTGGGGGCTCTGTGCTTTTGAACATAAGAACGGCCATACTGGGTCAGACCAAAGGTCCATCTAGCCCAGTATCCTGTCTGCCAACAGTGGCCAGTGCCAGGTGCCCCAGAGGGAACGAACAGAACAGGTGATCATCAAGTGATCCATCCCCTTGCCCCTTCCCAGCTTTTGCCAAACAGGCTAGGGCCGCCATCCCTGCACAGCCTAGCTAAGAGTTACTGATGGACCTATCCTCCATGAACTTAACTAGTTCTTTTTTGAAACCTGTTTGGCCAGTGGTGGGCAACCTGCAGCCTGCATACAGCCCATCAGGGTAATCTGATTGCAGGCCACAAGACATTTTGCTGATGTTGACAGTCCGCAGGCACGCCCTCCCGCCGCACCAGCTATAGTTCGCTGATGGGCTACATGTGGTCTGCAGGTTGCCCACCACTGGTCTTGGCCTTCACAACATCCTCCGGCAAGGAGTTCCACAGGTTGACTGTGCATTGTGTGAAAAAATACTTCCGTTTGTTTTAAACCTGCTGCCTATTAAGTTCTTTTGGTGACCTCTAGTTTTTGTGTTACGAGGAGTCTTTCTCCACACATCAAGATTTTATAGACCTCTATCATATCCTCCCTTAGTCTCTTTTCCAACCTGAAAAGTCCAGTCTAATTAATTTCTCCTCATACGGAAGCCGTTCCATACCCCTAATCATTGTTGTTGCCCTTTTCTGAACCTTTTCCAATTCCAATATATCTTTTTTGAGATGGGGAGACCACATCCGCACGCAGTATTCAAGATGTGGGTGTACCATGGATTTATACAGATGTAATACGCTATTTTCTGTCTCATTATCCATCCCTTTCTTAATGATTCCCCACATTCTGTTCGCTAAATCGGGTCGTTCATGTAGGTATCTGCATGTGGACTCAGGAGCCTGTCTGTGGACACCGTAAATAAGCACATGGGGCAGAAATCCATGGAAAAGCTTTTGTTTTCTGTGCTCCTGCATCTTCTGTTCTAGCTGAGGATTGAGTTGTGGTTCTAGCTTTCCCCTCACCTCCCTGCAGGAAACCTAGTCCTAAAACAGCACCTACAAACCAGCTCTTCATTCATCTGCCTTCTGCTGTACGCGTGGAACAGCCTTGGAAAGGAGAGAGCAATAAAAGCACGAGCTAAGCAGCCAGAAAAAGACTAATCCAATTCTTCTACTTACTTTATAATACGGTGCGCCAGCAATTAAACAGGCTCCAGGGAGAAATGGTGCCTCGTTCCTGCGGCTGGCCAGGAGTCAATAAGCCAGATTCTCCTGCTCTGGGCTGAGTTTCATTGTGATTTTAAAGCTTATGGGATGGAAACAGGGCACAGGACGGGTACCAGGAAGTACAGCAGGGCAATGTGAAGAAATGAGTACGTTTAAGTTTTGTTTTGATTCGCTCCCTGCTCAGCTTCCCTCCCACCCCACACTTCAACAGCATAGCTGGAGCCTCCACTGGGTTCTACTATTATGCTTAAAGGATTTCAGCAGAGCAGACAGCACTACAACTTTCTGGTTGGTTGACTGGGGTAGGTATGCTGATGATAACCAACGGGCAGGCAGGCCATCTTGCCCTGTACACGCTTCATTCTCTTTTTGTCTGGTGTCCTCCATGAAAACTGTCTGTGCTCTGCAACTCTGAAAATTTGACAGTGGGAGAATAGGATGGAGAAAAGCTGTAACATTTTTGCCGAGTGCTTTGGTGTAGAAGAATAAAATCAGCTCTCTACTTAACTAGAAAAATGCTGAACTTCCACTGATTCCCTCTTATCACATTTAGCAATGATGGGAAACTGCAGAAGTTCAGAGAGCCAGAGGCATGTGCAGGTTAGTAACAATATGCTCCAGACAAAAACAACTGAAATAACACCAGCTAACGCTGTTGCCAAAGGTCACAAAGCAAGTAAGGGTAGGAATCAAGATTAGGAGGAGTTCCCATTCCCCCAGCTGACTAGTTAGAGGGTGAGAACTTCCTTTTAATATTAATTACAATACGCTCCCACAGGCACAGACAGCAAGAGAGGAAGAGGAGCTGATCAGGTTAGAAAGTCTGGACTCCTCTTTTCAGATGCACAGCCACAAACCACATTTGTTCAGCAGACTGCGTTGGCCACAGAGCATTCACTCTCCTGCCTGCCTTCTTTCACAGACTTGATGTGCCCACAACTGATCCAGGACTAATGGAAGTTTGTGAGGTCTGCATGGCCTCTCCTATCTTTTCCCCCTTCTAGCCGCCCCCTATCCCATAAAAGCATGGGTGTAGCTGTGTAGAAAGGAGGAGAGGGTTTTGGTTTATTTTCAAAAAGGACTGATTACAGAGATGAACGTAAGCCAAACCCATTATTAGTATCAGCCTTGTCCAGTTCCACTGTCTGGCAAAATAGCCCTTCTAGGAGCTCAGATTTCAAGTGGGATCAGGGAACTGGCATCAGCTTTGTTCTTGCAGAGGCTCCTTCCCTGTCCTTTCAGCCAGTGTTCTCCTCAGTGAGATGTGCACAGTATTCCTTTATTTCATCTTCTTGCGCTTCCGCTGGCTCCCTGACGGCTTGTACACAGGTAAGGGCAGAGAGAGGGTGGCCAACTTGTGGTCTTCATCGTCCGTGAGTCCTGACGGCCCCTTCCTTTTGGAGATCTTCAGCCTCATGGCTTTAGCGATCTCCAGTATTCTGACAAAAATAAAAACACCCATATCAGTGAATGCAAGAGTGTACATTCCTGTGTCAAATCACAAACACTCAGAAGCGCAAGGCAGCCCCCTGGATCAGAGCAATTAGGCTTTCACCTCGGAGGAGCAAGAATCAGGTCAGACGCAAGCAGTAACTTGGCTCTGTGGCTGTTCTCTGGAGCAGTGACTGGCAATATGGCTGGCCTGCCCAGCTTTGGGTAATGAGAATAGCTGTTGCTTTATTTAGTGGCTCATAATCCCAAGTGTGTGGAAGTTATTCAGTCCATGCCAGTCCGGGGAGAGATGAAGTAAAAGCAATCTACATTTTGTAACGGGCACAGCTCAAGTATTTATTGATTGATAGCACGGCACGCTGCCCTGCAGGAGAGCCCAGCTGATTTCCAGACACTCAGGAGGAAAGAGAGAGAATGTCCTGTGGTGCTCAACTGCAAACTCTTTTGGCTATCTAGGATGCAGCACTGATGGGCTCTAAGGGCTTGTCTATACTGCCTGCCGGATTGGCGCGCAGCGATCGATCCAGCGGGGGTCGATTTATCGCGTCTAATCTAGATGCGATAAATCGACAGCCGAGTTCTCTCCCGTCAACTCCGGTACTCCACCGGAGTGAGAGGTGCAGGCGGAGTCGACCGGGGAGCGGCAGCTGTCAACTCACCGCAGCGAAGACACCGCGGTGAGTAGATCTAAGTACGTCGACTTCTAGCTGAAGTTGTGTAACTTAGATTGATGCCCCCCATCCACCCCGCAGTGTAGACCAGGCCTATGAGACCTCAGAGTAGAATTAAAGCAGTAACACGTCAGCAAGGAGAACATGTAGAACTTTTTAATCAGGGATGCAAAATCCTTACTCAGAGAACTAAATCACTCCTGAATATAATGATCACAGCAATTTCTCATTCTTCCCGTGGCACATGGCGCATCTGAATGTGATTAACAATGCTGCCTGTTCTAGTAAAAGTCCTAGGCTCCCACTTTAGTGTATTCTGATTGATCCCCAATGCAAGCTTTGCATCTGTGTTTCAGTGAACAATGCCGTTTGCAAGGAGATTAAAGAAGTGGCTTTTTTCCAGTTTGAGGTTCACTCTGACTTTCGTTTTTCCGACTTCTCTTCACTCATTGTTTCAGGATCCCCAAAAAGACAGCTGCACAAGTCAAGAATCTGTTGTATCTAATATAGCTCACAAAAGGCAGCGTGACCTTTCCAAAAGCCATTTACTTCATCTTTAAAAATGGGGTCTAACCAGCTTCAAACACTGCCATTAAAACCATTATTCCACATCAGTTCCAAACAGCAAAATTACTGGAATCAGCAAGAGCATCCACTGCCACAACAAGTACAAATGGAGTCACCCTCTGAAAAGCCAGGCAACTAATAGGTCGGATTACTTCCATTTACCATTGGAATTTAACCTTTCTAGTCGAGAATCATTTCATTATTTTCTACAGGATTTTGTTATGGGGAATAATTGATTTCTTGTTGAAGTTGTTAATTCTGCAGGACACAGATCTCGAGATGGGTTTTTCATCCCCTGCAATAGCATCTTTAGAGATCTTGTCAGGGAAGGGTCATCCTTATGAACCAGGTCAAGCTACAAAGCATGTCCTTGGAGTTGCTATTTCTCCCACTGAGGTGCAGCAAGCTAAGCATGGTTGAACTCAAATTGCTGACCGGGGGCCAATACATTTCAATTCCAGATGGTATTATGCAGCTGCTCTCTGCTAACAGCCAGTCTCCCCAACCTGCAGGTCAAGGATTCCTAAGCGAGTCCATTAGATTAAATCAAGAATTGATCATAATTGTATTCTCCAATAGCCTGAGTCACACCCCTTCAAAGTCAGTGGAAAGACCCCTCTGAGTTTTATGGACTCTGGATCAGGCCCTGATTGAGACCTGTTGATAAAGGCACATTTTACACTTAATACTCAGTAAATATGGCACAGACATACTTCTTGTCCCATGGGAAATTAAGCGCTAGGAAGTAACTTCTCAATGAAGATACCGGAGCAAGTGTTCTTCATTAAGGACCCGATCCTGCCCCCACCACAGTTGTCCTTGCTAGTCCCAATTAGCCAAACTCTCATCTCCTGATGCCATGTGCAATTACCCTCCCCAAATTTCAGGAAAACACGTCTCCTCTGCACCAGGCGCAGGCAAGGCATTTGGGGGGGACTGGATTACTGGCTGTGCCAAGGGGGCATGTGCTCACAATTGGTTTTGTTTAAAAACCTGAGTTCCAACCTTTATGACAGAGACTGTTGCCTCCTGGCAATTAAACACAGATCAAGGACCCAGCGGGGAGTCAGAACTCCGCTTCCCCCTTGTTGTGAGGAGGAGGAGAATAGACTGGAAAACACAGAGGCATTGTTACTCAGTGGACAGAGCACTGGATTGGACTCAGAATTCTACTGGCTCTGTCACTGGCCTGCTGAGTGACTTTGGGCAAGTCACTTTCCCTCCATGCCTCAGTTTCCCCATCTGTAAAAGGGGACAAGGATGCCAAACTCCTCTGTAAAGTGCTTTGAGATCTACTGATGAAAAGTGTTCGATAAGAGCTCAGTATTATTAGTTATTTTAAAAATTACCCCATTACACCCCAATCCTGCACTGAGCACTGCCTGGGTGCACCCCACTGACAAGAACGGGGGGAGCCTGTATGGCACGCAGGGCAGCATCTGGATCAAACACCCAACTGCTCAGTCGAGGAACTGAAGACAAACCCCCAGTGCTGCCTTCCTCCCCCTCCCCCCCCAAATTATTAAAAATGACTGAACGCTTCGTGTTCTTTCAATTAACAGAAATGTTACTCACCTGTTCTCGCGGAGTTTCATGTCCCTCTGTAGCACAGTCAGGTCTGTTTGGAAGTTGTTAATGTGCAAGGCTAAGGCTATGACGTAGGCTGTAATTTTAGCTTTCATCGAAGCAGAGATTAAATTCTGGATACTTGAGAATAAGAGGGTAGGGAAGAGAGACAAAATGTGACACTTTTTAACAGAGCCAGAAGTATAACCCTTTGGGATTGTGTCTGCCTACATCCGACGGCAAAACCTGGGATTATATTCCTAGTAAAAGGGATGGGGAATACTGGTGACAACAGCAGCATTATCTCCACTACCAGCCCTTTTGTGAACGAATGAAAAACTGTGTGTGTCAAATTTGCAAATAGTTTTGGGTTGACCAAAACTGCAACTTTCATCAAATCTAGTGGGCTGAAAGATTTCACCCAGCTCTAGTTATAAATCAACACAGCTCTCACAGCAGACGGGTCTAGAGGATTGTTTTTCATGCTGACGTTGTACATTTATGTTCAGAACTCCTGGCCCCTTCATAGTAACGCCGATAAAAAAAAGTATGAAGAGACAATGACTGTAAAGCAAAAAAGTTTGGCCCTTCTGCACACAGCCACCTCGGTGGCAGCCAACAAAATTCAATAAAACCACAAGCAGCTTCTTGGAAACGTTATTAAACTAAAACAGCTCCCCAGCAGACCGCCCCCTTGGAGGATGCTTATTTTAATTACTTTCCATGTGTCCGTGTCCTTTGGACAGCCTTTCCTAACTCAAACCTCTGCATTTCTAAGTGTGTGTATTCTGGCGCCTCCGGCTGGCAGTCACTAAACTGCTGAAAGGCTGTTCTATGGCATACAGGCAAAGAATCTAGTGCCCAAGAAGAGCAGAAGCCGGTGCCACAGCTCTGACCAGTGTCCAGAACTTTTCTTTTAAAGCTGTAAACTGGAGCGCTTGGTCAGAGGCAGGCATCTATCATGGGGAAGAGGTGAAGTCCTAAACGTGCTTTAGTTTGGTGATCTGGGACCAGCCTGCACCGCCAGGCACAGCAGGGGTTGGGGACCTGCCTTGACTCAGTGGTGACACCAGAGGGTCCTGGCCTGGGAGGTACAATGGCAGCTGGAGCTCCCTGGCAGTACCTTAGGAGGGTACAGTGTGTGCTCTCCTGCTTTCCACCCATAGAGGTGTCTTCTCCCGGCTAGCCCCCTCTATGGCACAAGCGAGAATTCCTGGGTTCTATTCCTAGCTTTACTGCGGCTGACACTACCACAATTCACTACACCTCCACTTATTGGGCTAGCTTCTCTGCTCTGCAACATCATGCTCAGAGGACCAAGGAGACTGGCGGAGCATCACAGTCTGGCTACTCCTCCTGCCAGCCTGACATGCTCCCTGGGGTGGGGGTGAGGGAGGAGGCTGCGCGAGGGTGCACAGGGGCTGCGCAACTCCCCAGCCGATGAGACATAGCCGGTCTTTCCTTCCACTGTGCTGCCGGAGTGGGGCAGAGAGTCTGCCCTGCCAAGACAGCAATGATGGTGCGCTAAGGTCACAGGCTGCTGGCAGGTTTCATTCACGGATGTCTGTAAAATGCTTCAGAAAGAGAAGGCCCCAGGAAGATGTAGGCCTTGTCTACACACACACACGCACTGGTTTCATTAAATGGGGTGAGTTAAACTGGCACAGGCCCCTATATGGGCACACCTAGGCCTAGTCTACACTGGAAAAGTTTTGCTGGCATCACTACCCTGGCATCATTATACCAGCAAACCCTCCGAGTGTAGACACAGCTCATATCTGCATAAAAGAGCTTCGGCCATCTTAGCTAACACTGGTCCCCCGAGAGAGAGGCAAGGCTCTGATTCCAGTATAACTGCATCCATGCTAGGGCTAGTTCCATCATAAAAGGTCACACCTGTAACCAACATAGCTATACCAGTACACGTTTTAAATTGGTTTCAAACTGGTTTTATCGGTTTAACTTCTGCCTGAAATCCGACATAAGCCAGATTTAAACGGACTGAAGAGCTTCCGAGTGCAAAGTTGCATTGACTTACTGCCTCAGGGAAAGGCTAGACTGGAAACTTCTAACGCTGTCGTGGGAATGCTCCTGCGCCAGCATTGGGAGAGAGCTCTCCCAGGGCTCCTGGTAATCCACCTCCACGAGCGCTCGGAGCCTGTCCACACTAGCGCTTTAAAGCGCTCAGACTTGCTGCGCTCAGGGGGGTGATTTTTCACGCCCCCGAGCCAGCAAGTTAGAGCGCTATAAAATGTAAGTATAGCCAAGCCCTCAGTTTCAAATCACAACTTTAGTTAAACTGGTGTGTAGTCAGGGGTTGCATTTTCAGTAGTTCCCCAGTGACCTGGGAGCCCAAGCCCGCAGTGAGTTCAATAGCACTTGAGCTCCTAAGTAGCATGATCTCTTACAAATGGGGCTGGGTTCCTAAGTCACTCAGATGCTTGTGAGCATTTTACCCCCAGCCTTTGTACGATGTGAAATAAAATACCTGATTTTAAAATACAAGCCATTGAGCCAGAGTCTCCTCTCACACTGGTGTGACTCCACTGACCTCAACAGAGCCACTCCTGATTTACACTGGCATAAGGCTGAGGAGAACGAGAGCCAGCGTTTCCACACAATCACCGCCTGAATACCGATGATTGCTCAGCATGGTGACAGCCCCTTCCATTTTCTACACAGAAAAATCTCTGTACCGAAATCTACAGGCATTAAGAAGGGAAGATGCCAATAATTCAGATTTCTTTATATTACTGTTGAGATGATTTCCTGATAACATGGGCAGAGTTATGATCTCTTGATCTGAACTTTCCTGTGTCACGAACATCAATTTCAAACAAAACAAACCATTCGCTACCTGCCATTGTTGTACGTCAGCGCTGTGAAGTTTTTCATGAGTTTGCTGTTAATGATGTGTGGACAGTCGGGCCCCATTGCATCTAGAAGAAAAAGCTTTTTGCAATAAAATGATAAACACGCATTCTGAACATAATGGGGCTTCAATAAAATTAACACTTAAGAACTATGATTACACTGTGCTGGTTTTATACTGCTTCTATGACATCTTTAAGGGAACAACTTAAAAAAATATAAAATCAGTGTCTTGACAAACTACTTAGAGCTTCTAGGGTAAGATTTTCAAACAGTGTCTAAATGATTTACAATCTTAAACCCCATTTTCAAAAGAGACTTAGGTGTTTACAAGCCAAAATCCCACGGACTTCAATCAGACTTAGGCTCCTAATGGCCTTTCACTTTTGAAAATGGGACTTGGAAGCTTTTGAAAATTTTACCCCTAGAATGTAGGGCAAGCTTCTGTACCACCTACGGACTGTCATTTTGTTCTTTGTTTGTACAGTGCCTCGCACAGTGGAGTCGTGGTCCAGAATGAGGACCCCTAGGCACTTTTTAAAAAAATATTATTAATAATAAATTAAATTACATCAAGTATTAATACGATATCATTCCTTCCTTATCTGTGTTTCCATTACCAGAAGGTTATTAACACTTAAATCGTTTTTCAAAAAAAACTCAATTTCCTTTTCACCACTTAGGGGTTGTCTACACTTGAAATGCTCCTGCTGCTGTAATGCTTCAGTGTAGACATTACCTGTGCTGAGAAGCAGGGTTCTCCCATCGGTATCGTTAATCCACCTCTCCAAGAGGTAGTAGCTAGATCAGTGGAAGAATTCTTCCATCAACCTCACACTGTCTACACTAGGGGTTAGGTCAGCTTAACTGCATCATGCAGGAGCGTGGATTTTTTCACACCCCTGACCGACGTAGATGGGTCGACAACTTTTTTGTGTAGACTGGGCCTTAGAATGGTGAGGTTCACTTTTATTTCATACCACTTTGACTTTTGGACTCCCATGCATCAGGGTAGCTGGGTTCCCAATACAACAGAGGAATGTTTAAAGAAAGTTTTTTCTACAGAAATCTAAAGCGGAGATTTTCAAACCTGCTCTGCGGATTGAGAAGCACAATTTCCGCAGAAGACAATGGGAATTATGCATCCAAATCCCTGTTCAAAATCCACACCTAAATGTTTTGTGTGGAGCTTTTAAGAACTGTCGTTACTGCACCTTTAAAAGCAAGATCATTTTGGATGCAGAGTTCAAAAGAGCTTGTTAGTTGGAACCAATGGAGGAGAAGTTGGCTGGAGACTGAACGTACAAATAAAGTGAGGCTGAATAAACTTGTAAATAAGGGATACCCTCAGTTCTGCAAGCTCTCATCAAGTGTCTCATGATATTTGGTGTTTTTCTTAAATCTCCAGCTGCTGGAATCAGGAGATTGGATGAGAATCTCAGCTTTCATTTAAAAAAAAAAAATCCTAACCTTCTCGATTGGGGAGAAAACCTTGAAAACATAAAAGTGTGATCCTGAAAGCCCAGAAACTAGAAAGCAAAATAAAACCCGCCAAAAATTTATTTAAAATAATAAAATCTCATTGTTTATAAACCAATCATTATTAAGAACATAAGAACAGCCACACTGGGTCAGACCAAAGGTCCATCTAGCCCAGTATCCTGTCTTCTGACAGTGGCCAATGCCAGGTGCCCCAGAAGGAATGAACAGAACAGGTAATCATCAAGTGATCCATCCCCTGTTGCCCATTCCCAGCTTCTGGCAAACAGAGGCTAGGGACACCATCCCTGCCCATCCTGGCTAATAGCCATTGATGGACCTATCCTCCATGAACTTATCTAGTTCTTTGTTGAATCCTATTATAGTCTTGGCCTTCACAACATCCTCTGGCAAGGAGTTCCACAGGTTGACTGCATTGTGTGAAAAAATACTTCCTTTTGTTTGTTTTAAACCTGCTGCCTATTAATTTCATTTGGTGCCCCCCTAGTTCTTATGTTATGAGAAGGAGTAAATAACACTTTCTTATTCACTTTCTCCACACCAATTGATTTTTTTGAGATCTATCACATCCCCCCTTAGTCGTCTCTTTTCCTAGCTGAAAAGTCCCAGTCTTATTAATCGTTCCTCATACAGAAGCCGTTCCATACCCCTAATAATTTTTGTTGTCGTTTTCTGATTCTTTTCCAATTCCAATATATCTTTTTTGAGATGGGGAGACGACATCTGCACGCAGTATTCAAGGTGTGGACGTACAATGGATTTATATAAAGGCAATATGATATTTTCTGTCTTATTATCTATCCCTTTCCTAATGATTCCCAACATTCTAATTGCTTTTTTGACTGCCGCTGCACAGCGAGTGGATGTTTTCAGAGAACTGTCCACAATGACTCCAAGATCTTTCTTGAGTGGTAACAGCTAATTTAGACCCAATAATTTTATATTTATTCTGGGGGGCCTGGCTCATGATTTTTTAATGGGTTGGGTTGGCAATGCTGTGCTAAGGTGATGATTTTGACACCATTCTGAACCAATTAACAAAAAAATCTGTTTAAAAAAAAAAAGAAAGACTTTCTTGATAACAGCATGAGAAAAAGCAACATATGAAAGAATATTTGGTTCAATGTCGATGCCTCAAGGGTCTTCCCAGTGATCTGCGCAACATGCGGAGAAAGGGAAGATTGTATGATAGCAGAAGGCTGGAGTAACTGTCATTAGAAGAGCCAGCTGGGTACTGGAAGTTTAGATGTGCATTTCCCACCAGATTTCTAAATTATTTCTGTCCAGAAACAAAACCAAACAAAAAATTTCAAAATTTCCTACAAGAAATTTCCAATAAAAATTGTTTCAGGCTGAAACTTTTAGTTTGGATAAAACCCCCAAAAAATTATTCTGAATTTTTACCTTTTAAAATGTCACATTATGGTTTATAAAGTGAAAAAAACTGAAATGAAATGTCATTTCAAAATAGACAATCAAAATGTCCTGTGTTGAAAAATAACTGGGAACTTATTGGAATCCTCTGTTCCAATCCTCCCCCCCAAAACTCATGGAAACAGACATGTTTCCGAAGAACCAGCATTTTCTGATGGAAAAATATTCAGTTGGAGCATTTCTGACAGGAGTTACTCTGGTCTTCACAATACCCTGATCTAAAATGGCAAAGTCCCTGATGAATGAAAATGGCAAGTTTACAGTCTTGAATTATTGGGGCTTCTATAATTTCAAGACAACGTACATTTTAGTGATAAGAAAATGCCATTTCTACTTCGTTTGTGACACGAACGTGTTGATTTGTTCTACACTCTGTTCACTGTTGAGGCATTAACTGCACAACACATCTCACTACTTGCTTTCAAGCTTGTGTCCCGTCCTCCCCATGCAGATTCAGCAACCGGCACCGTGGGGAAAGAGAAAGGGTTCATTTTTCGTCAGTGTTTTTAGGTTGAGATTTTCACAGCATTCCAAAGGGCTTTGGGCACCAAATTTGTGCCTAACTGCCTTGGACTGCTTTCAAAATCTTAACCTTGGCCCAAAAGTGTACATGGGGATCAAACTGCTACCCGTGTCTGTTAAAGCTCATCTGTCATCTTGGTGGAATTTTATTTCTTTTCTGGATTTAAGACTCCATTAGTTACAATACAAACCCCAGTCCACAGCTGAAAGGTAAGCAGGGCAGAGAGATGCTCCTGTTATTAACTCACGTTTCTTCTTAATCACTTTCTGGAAACTGAACTTGATGAGGGCATCCAGAAACCACAGACACCGCGCCTTATGGTCCGAGCTGTCCTCACTTGGAGGCATGGACTTCAGTTCTTCTAGAACGAAGGAGCAATGGCTAAAAGGAAGAGAGGGAACATCCCTTAGAGCCAAGGGCATAAAGAAATGGGGTTATGGATACAGCACACTAGGACAGGGGATGCCTGAGCGTAAGGAATACACAAATAAGGCCAAGTCCGCAGCTAGTTTAAATTTACAGAGCTCCACTAACTTTCATATGGCAAAGCCAATTTATGCCAGCAGAGGATCTGGGCTCGTGTGTATTCCTTTGTCAGAGCAACCACTAACCTATTGTGCTCTACCCAGAACCTTTAAATGCACTAATGCTTAATGATGAAAGGCAGGAGTAGTATTCTCTGACCAGACAGGAGAGTCATGAGAAGGACATTTCCACCTAGGGAAGATACTGCTCTGAAAAGAAGTGCAGATGATCCTACAGTATACTAATATGGTGGACAATATCTGTCCAACCTGTGGGCCTGTATACTCTAACCGCAAACTTCACCGGAGCAAACGCTGTCTGCATCCATCCACGGTCTACGTGGGCCTTTCATCTCCTCTTTATGGTTCCCCCTAGCCTAGACTCTCCAAACTTCAACGCATTCCCTGTTCGGCAGCTTGTCTAGAACAGTGCCCAGAATGGGGCCATCTGCCCACCATTCTCAGAATCACCATTTGCTTCCTGTTCATTTTAATATCCTTGCTAGTCTTCAAACCCTGGGATTTCCCACCCAACCCCGTCCTCTGGCCCCCTGCATTTTTCACATTTACCTATCCTACCTCATCTCTTCCTATTTGCTAGCAAGTTCCTTACACTTCTCTTATTCCCATTCCCCCAAACAGCAGCCATCCTGGCTGCACCTACACAAGCAGGCGGAGACTCTGCCTTTGGCTTCTGGCTGTTTCCTAGGTCCCCCAGCTCTCACTGTTATAAACTCTGCACACACAGATGCACGCCCCAAATTGCAGTCATCCCTCAGCCTGCTTCCTAGATTCCAACTCCTCCCACTGGGGCAGAGTTCCCAGATCAGGTTATATTCCAGGTTCACAGTTCAGGTTATATCCCACCTTGTGATTAAGAGATCACAACAATGAAGGGGCTCATCTTATCCAGCATAGGAACCACAACTTTGAAGTCAGCGTTAAGAGGCTGTTATTACATCACTGAACATACTATTTTAAGAAAGAAATGAGTCTTTTTGGAACAAAGATAAACCTAACAGCCACAGTAGAAAATGTTAATAAGAACATAAGAACAGCCATACTGGGTCAGACCAATGGTCCATCTAGCTCAGAATCCTGTCGGCCAATAGTGGCCAGTGCCAGATGCTTCAGAGGTAGTGAACAGAGCAGGGAAATTTATCGAGTGATCCTTCCTCTGTCTTTCAGTCCTGCTTCTGGCAGTCAGAGGCTTAGAGATATCCAGAGCATGGGGTTGCATCCCTGGCTATCTTGGACAATAGACACTGATGGACCTATCCTCCATGAATGTTAAATGTCTAACTCTTTCATCTAGTGATCTGGTTCCAGTTGGCTAACAGGGTTTTGAAACAGCACTGACCTTATGCATCTGCTGATTCCTGGGGCTACTGGTCCATCAGATGAAACAGAATAATTCTAATGAAATCTGTCTGGAAATTCCACCAGGTATATACAGCTTCCTACGTGTCAACTAGGTTCTATAGGTGTTTTCCTTCATGCTAGAAGCTACTCATTTTTTCAACTCATTTCATTACAAGGAACTAACCACTATATTTGCCCCATCAATAAGCCTAGAGCACCCTTACCTTTTCTCTTCTGTCTTCTTAAGGATCGCCTCAGGAGTAATGCTAACGAAAGCTGCCGCTGGAGTCTGCAGCGCTTCATATTCGGCAGGGGAGAGGACTGGAGAGATTTTAGGAAATCATAAAGAACACTGTGCTCTTTCCCATTGAGGATCTAGAAGCCCCTTAACGACCATTAAGTTTCACAACAGCCCTGTACGGTAGATTTACATTACACAAAGGGCTCACTTCATCCATTGCACAACTGCTCACAGCAACTACCATCACTAATATCTTAGAGCAGTTAAGACAGTATGTCTGACTAACGCAGCCCAGGGAGATGTACTATAGAGGAACAATCACAGGGACTGGAAGCCAGCCAGGATTAATGTCCCTGTAAGTTTCATGATGAAGCATCTCCTCTGGTACTTGGGTCCACAGTCCAAATTCTACCCTTTGCTCCCCATAATACCCTTCATAACACTTACAGTTGACATCTACTTCACATTCGCACAGGGGAAGGCACCAAAGCATCTCCTCTGGGAATAGCCGCTCAAAAGGCAGGATATGTGACTTATAGGCCCAAAGCCCTAAGGCACACTCTCAAATCTTCTGTCCCCAGCGTTTTGGTCACGAACAGAAATTACTCCTCTCAAATGACACACAACTCCGCTGCTCACCTGAGTCTGGCCCTTTCCTTTAACTCAGTATTTTCAGCTGGGTAAAGCAGTGCCCTGCCCCATAAAGGATACTGTCCTCAAACCTGTAGACGTTCTCTGGTCTGTCAGCATCTTCCTGGCAGGGAGGTAGGAAGAGGGAGACATCTTGCACGTCATCCTGAGCAGCGTCACTGACTAAAGCTTTCAAAGCAAGCCGGAGATGAGAGAGTGCTTGAGCCAATGCTAACGTGAACAGAACCGCAAAGCGAACGCTCGTGTTTAGTGTCAGTCTGTGCCAAGGGAATTCTTAGTTAAAAACCGAGAACTCTTCCGGTTAGAGTTTTAAAGCTCGAAATGCGGTATGGAGTGTGGGGGGGGGATACTGGAAGCTTTTGAAATGACTAATAAATCAAACTCACGACAATGATTCTGCAAATTTCTATTGTTTTCCCCACTCTAAGTAGAGTTAGCTATGGTACACAGAGCAGTCTTGTGTGTGCAGAACACAGTGCATTCTCCTATTGGGAGCTCTTTGGGATCATAGAAATGGAGGCCTGGAAGGGACCTCAGGAGGTCACCTACTCCATGCCCCCACACTGAGGCAGGATTAAGTATACCAGACCATCTGACAGGTGTCTATGTAACCTGTTCTTAAAAAACCTCCATGTGACAGAGGGATGGGGACTGTCTTCTATTGTCCGTTTGTACAGCGCCTAACACAGTGGGGCCCCAATCTCCACGCAATACTGAAATAATATTACTATAAATATTAGAGCCTAATTCACCATGGTGGTTCGCCACAGTTTTATGCCACTGTCATCACTTCGTTGCTTGCAACTCTGGGGACTTGCAAAACCCCATCTGGAGCACGAAAGAGTGTGACACAATACTGTGGAACTGGAGCAAGAGCAGCCTTCGCTTCTGCTGCTCGTCTGATCCGAAGCCCAGACTCGCAGGACTGACAGGGTGACTTAGCTTGTCGGTTTTAAAGCTTTGGGGTCAGCTGGTCCTTTATGCCGGCCTGATGCGGTATCATTCTTTAAAGGATAAAGTGTGACAGGTTCTGTAGACGAATGTTCTACGCGAACAGCTCACAGAACAGATGGAGAGAATAACTTTCCAGGACCCTCTGCTCTGCTACCAGAGAGTTGCGCTGGGCAAGGAAAAGAATGGATGATTCACCAATTTATAAGCATCGTGATCAGAACGAGAAGATTGGATTTCAGTGTGCTTGTAGCAGAGAGGGCTGCATGACTCTCTCCCACAATGGTCGTTTGTTAGTTTCTAGCTGCTCAAATTTCTCCAATGCCACTACTATAGAGTTCACCACTCTGCTTCATTTAACACTCAAGGCAAAGCCGCCTCTCCCTCCCCTAGTCCTTGAGGTGGGAGAATCCTCTGAATACATTAGAGGAGGGAATAGACACAATGAATTAGCAAGTCTCCAAAAACCCAACAGGGAGGCTTGCTGCTGCTCTTCTGCATCAGTCTTGTTACTTACCAGCAACACCTTTTGTCTCTATGATGTTTTCGGCTGCTTTTGTCACAGCCACATTTAAAGTCTCACTGCCAACTTGGTGCATCCTTCGAGAGTTCAGGGCTCGCTTCTGCTTGTTGGTGCCGAAGGCTTCAATACACGAATCCACCTGCACAAGAAACCGATCCAAGTTACTGCACCTAGAGATGGAGGTATGCTCTTTGGAAGGTGTTGGAGGGAAGCAGGAGATAATGCACCCTGAATAGGACGGGCTACTATTGGATTCTACCTTTCAAAGGAAAGGAAATACCTGTCACAGATCTGTAGGACCAAATTCGCTCCTCTACTGGTGTTAACCAGTATGAATGAAAGGAAAACTCAGCCTTTAGATTACAGTCCAGTCCAAGGCAGAGACGGCTTTTTTTTAAAAAAAAGCAAAAACTAACAAGTACAGAATGAATGAGTCACTAGAAACAAAAAGAGGGGAGGCATGATTTGCAGTATGCCCCCACAGTGACCAAGTGCTAGTGAAGCTGAACAATAAGCTGCGAACTAAGACCATGATCCTGCAAATGGATCTCCATGGGCAAATCTGTGGGAGTGCACTGGTTTCAGACCCCAAGCTGACAGTGGTGTCTGCCTGCCTGGATCTGACCACAAGACCATGGCCTAATGCCCATTTGTAAGGGGGCCATCAACTAATGGAACATTAGAAAGATCTGTAAACAGAGATTCTATTCGATGTACAGTAACTAAATACAGAGGGTTGGGAAAGCTAGCGCTCCTTTATTAAAAATTGTAAATTTCACTTTTGCTTTGAGCGTCCAAAAGGGTGATCAGGTTATAGCTACAAAGTGTAGGGTGTAAAAAGAAGTAACAATAGAGTTACATTGGACCAAAATGTATTTTTCCCCTCTCTGAGATAGTGATTAAGGCCCTGATTCTGCAAAGACTTATGCACATGCTTAACTTTACACATTGCAAGTAGTCTTCTTGTCTTCCATGAGAACACCCACCATGCATAAAATTAAGGACATGTGTAAGTCACTGCTGAACTGCCGTCTGTCTACGTTTAAGGGTTAGAATAATAGAACTACGGGGCTGGTAGAGACCTCAATAAGTTATCAACTCCAGCCCCCAAACACTGAGGCAGGACCAAGTAAACCTAGACCAACCCTGGCAGGGATTTGTCCAACCTGTTCTTAAAAACTGCCAGTGAGGGGATTCCACAACCTCCCTTGGAAGCCTCTTCCAGAGCTTAACCGCCCTTAGAGTTAGAAAGTTTTTCCTGCTACCTAACCTAAATCTCCCTTGCTGCAGATTAAGTTCATTATTTCTTGTTCTACCGGCAGCAGACATGGAGAGCAATGGATCCTTTGTCCTCTTTGTAACCGCCCTTAACAGATTTGAAGACTGTTATCGGGGTCCCCCCCCCAGTCTTCTTTTCTTAAGAACAAACAGTTTTTTAATCTTTCCTAAAAGTCAGGTTTCTAAATCTTTTATCATTTTTGTTGCTGTCCTCTGGACCCTCCTCAGTTTGTCCACATCTTTCCTAAAGCGTGCCCTTCCCCCCATCCCCCAGAACTGGACCCAGAACTCCAGCGGAGGCCTCACCAGAGCAGAGCAGAGCAGGACAATGACCTCCCGTGTCTTACACGGGACACTCTTTATACACCGCAGCGTAACAGGGTTTTTTGCAACGGCATCACACTGATGCCTCACTCAGTTTGTGAGCCAGTCCAGCACCCAGATCCTTCTCAGCAGTACCACCACCTTGCCACTGACTCCCCACTTTGTAGTCGTGCAGTTGTTTCTTCCTTCCTAGGTGACGTACTTTGCACTTGTCTCTATTTCATGTCATGTTGCTGAATTCTGACCAATTCTCCAATTTGTCAAAGTCCTTTTGAAATCTAATCCTGTCCTCCAAAGTTCTTGCAACCCCTCCTCCAACCCCCCCGGTTTGGTGTCATCCACAGATTTTATAAGCACAATCTCCACTCCACTATCCAAGTCATTAATGGCAATAGTGAATAGTACTGGATCCAAGAATGAACCACGTGGGACCCCACTAGATACAGCCTCCCAGTCTGACAGCGAACCATTGATAACTACTCATTGAATATGATGTTTGCAACCAGCAGCGCACCCACCTAATAGTAATTTAATATATTCCTCATTTCCCTAGTTTGCTTATAAGAACATCATGCGGGTCTGTGCCAAAACCCTTACTGAAAAGCGAGATATATCATGTCTGCCGCCAGGGCCGTCCCCAGCTATCCTGGTGCCCTCACAGCTGCGTACTTTGCGTGTCTACCGCTTCCCCCCCCCGAGGCCACGAACCCCGTCAAAGAACAATTCACATTAAACTTGTTCTTTGTGAATATGCTCTAGGTAAACTTAAAAGAAATCGGCGAATGCACCCCAACGTTTTGGTGGCCATTAATCTATTTAATGGTTAGCCAGTTCACAGAACCACCACCAAAGCTACACTAATGATACAACTGCTGCCGTTACACCACTTCAAATCTATGGCTCAGCTTCCGAACATACTAAAAATGCTGAACTACACCCATTAATGGCAAACGTGGACAAACCGTTTCTAGACTAGGATCGTTTGCTGAGGGTAGCCCGGTGATTATGTTAGAAAAACAAAACTTTTACCTTCTCTCTGTAGGATTTATTCTGATACTCTGACAGGTCGTCATCTATTAAATCATCTAGAAAAAGACCAAAAATGAGTACACGTAGGTATAACTGTGCTACTGTGTCTTCATTCACGTGGTGCCGGAACCCGGCAGACAAGTTCGCAGGCTCTCACACCTGATACTCGAGAATTTGAAAAAGGATAAACTGAGATGCTAGACAGCATCTGAGAGAGACTGGGCAGTCGTGTTACTACAAAGAGCATTCATACTTTGGTTTGATACATCACAAAAGGTGTGTCCTGGATTATACCAACATCAGGATCACCTTGTGCACCAAGGAAACAATTCATTGGGGATACTCAATATTTTCCTCTAGGCTTGCGGCAATAAAAGCAGCCCTGCTGAAGAACTGTGCTGCCAGGGATTATTTCATTTCCCAGAAAGTGGCGATTCAGTCTCTGGGCCTGTTTAGTTCTAGCCTTCTCCTAAGCAGAAGACACAAAGGACGATAACACCAAAACACGACCTGAAACCATTGACTGGGATTAAGTTCAACGTTTTCCACCTTGATTAACTCTAACTCCCCCACCACCACACACACACACACACACCTTCCTAAATATCACCTCGTAGCTTGCAACGTGGAAAACAGTAAAAGGGAGAGTTGTAGCTAGCTCGTTAAAGCACCGGAAAAAAAGTGTATTATGGGGGCATTCTCCAATCGGCTTGCGCTCTTTCACTCAGGGACCAATAAGAATATCTGTGACATTGGACTGATGGAGACAGGAGCCAAACTATAGGCAGCAGATGGAGTGCCGATGTACTGTGCTGTCGGTGGCCGAGTTCAGTCTTTTACTTACCTGACAACAACGGCTGCATGTTGAATAATTCAGCATTATAGACTTCCATTTGTCCAGCGTCCTTATCTAACACACCGACAAAGTACCTGTGGAGAGCACAGTGAGGGATGATTAACCAGAGATGATCGTAAGTGAAATACATTAGCAATAGTATATGGCCCAGTGCTCTTCATGACCCTCCTTCTCCCCTCCTGTCCCCAGCAGGGACCGATTTTTTCCATCACAACAACTAGAATTTCACAGTAAAATGAGTTCCATAAAAGTCACATAGGAGGCCTGATTTTTAACCCTGGAGTCTCAAATGAAGGCATCTAAATTAGCCTCCAGGCACACAGAACGAGTATTGAGGTGCTTAAGTGTCATCTTCTATTCTCTTTCTTGTATGTATTTGCAGGGATCCTAACAGCTCCTCTAAGCAGGATCTCATTAGGTGCACTGTCTGGTTTCAGAAGCTTAAGAATGAAGTTTTTCTAGGGCTGCCTGGGCTCAGGATCTGTACTATCTGGAATTTAAAGGATAAAGATATTTCAAACGCTGACTTGGTTCTCAAGCAAATAATTAAAGATTGGATGGCTCTTTTTAAAGCTCAGATTCCATGTGGCCGTTTTCTGATTATTAATGGCCCCTTGAACCTAAGGTTTGGGCTACACTTAAAATGAACACCAGCATAGCTGCATTAGTCAGAGGTGTGAAACATCACACCCCCAGTCAACATAGGTATGATGACAAATCCCCCAGTATAGACGCAGCTATGCCAACAGAAGAGTGCTTCTGTTTGTGGAGGCAGTGTTCCTACATTGAAAGAAAGACTCCTTCTGTTGGTTTAACCTGTATCTATGTTAGGAGGCTATGCCAGCATACACGCATGTCTACACTAAAGCCTAAGTCTGACAGCATCCCAGAAACTGACTCTACTTTCTCCACTACTGAGAAAACAGATTGTTTTGCAGGACCAAAGTAGCTCATTTTAAAGAGATCTAGCCCTCCCTTTCTTTCCAGCCAGCAGTTCAGAGGGATAAGATGGATGGTTCACTTTGCTGCTGTCCAGACCCGCATGGCTTGAGAAAATGTGTGTTTCTCCCATTTTCGCCGAACTCTGAGGACCAGGCTGGATCTTTCTCTCATCCACCTGGCAGCCTCGGACATTCATTTAATGTTGCGTTTGGCAAGGTTTTCAGCTGGCTTGTGCTGGATCTGCCCCCCTCTGCCATTTTTAAAACTGGAACTGACTTGGTGAAGACCAAGTATGGCTACAGCATTACGTCAGGCATTCAGGTGTGCTGAGCTGGGGGAGGAATTCTCTCTACTGCCTCGTCTATTTCACGGGAGCAGTTCAACTAAAGGCATAATTGCAAACTGATTCAGTTCAACAGTGCATCATTGAGCTAAGCTGAACCGACATAAGCCGCTTCAAATTGAATTCAGTGTCTCTGCGGGGTTTCGATAGGGACTAAGAGCAAAAATACAAGTCTAGTAGCTAATAAAACTTGGGACATTTCAGGAACAACTATGGACGAGTAACTGCTAGAAGCTTGATGGAGGCAATGCCTGGTCTTTGGGTTGTGGAGAACCGCAACCCCATTGGTAGCTCCTTCAACTAGACCAGAGTTGGGCAAACTACGGCCCGCGGGACCGTCCTGCCTGGCCCCTGAGCTCCTGACTGGGGAGGCTAGTCTGGCCCCTTGCCTGCGGCTTCCCCTCCCACGCAGCCTCAGCTCGCTGCGCCACCGCCGCAATGCTCCGGGCGGGGGGCTGCGAGCTCCTGGGGCAGTGCAGCTGCAGAACGATGGCCTGACCCGGTGCTCTCTGCTGCACGGTGCGTGGCTGGCTCCAGCCGGGCAGAGCGGCTGTAGCGCCGCCAGCCACTGGGGCTCCAGGCAGCGCGGTAAGGGGGAAGGGAGCGGGGTTGGCTAGAGGGCAGGGTAGTTCGGGGGGGGGAGGGTGGTCAGGGGCCGGAGGGGGTGGATAGGGGTTGGAGCGGTCAGAGGGTGGGGAACAGGGGGGTTGAATGGGGGCAGGAGTTCTGGGGACAGCAGTCAGGAAGGAGGGGGGGGTTGGATGGGGCAGGAGTCCTGAGGGGGCGGGCATCAGGGGGCGAGAAGCAGGGGGGTCGGATAGGGGCCGGGCCACTCCTGGCTGTTTGGGGAGGCGCAGCCTCCCCTAACTGACCCTCCATACAATTTCTGAAACCCGATGCGGCCCTCAGGCCAAAAAGTTTGCCTGCCCCTGAACTAGACAAAAAGAATGAGTCACACTAAGTTGAATGGAGAGGAAAGGAATAAAAAAAGGGATGGGGCCTGAAGCCTCTAAACAAAGAAAAACCCACAGAAAGAAAGAGCACCCTACTCAGACTAGCCAGATGTCCTCACACCTAAGGAAGCTACATTTCCACCCCTCCAGCTTCAAGAACTGGCCTCACATTAGCCAGGCACATGTCTAGGGCTCTGCAGCAGCTGTTCCAAGGATTGATTACATCATTAAAACGGTCTCTTAATCATGCCCAACGATATGAGTGTTCCGAGATGGAGTCCTACGCTGGTATAAAATTGCATATCACTGATATTTGTAGCATAGATGTTCATTAGACTAATTGGGTCTCAATTGAATTCTCCAGACACAAGCATAAAACCGCCCCCAGAGTCTTGTTGCAGTGACAGTATTGTAAATTAAGTTCTGTCAAAATTAAAGTCACAGTTCTCCTCATTTCATTTGAGACAGAGGAGAACAAAACCCCATGACCAGCATGTAATCAATCTCTTTCACCTTTTAGACGATTTGAGTCCTGGATTTCCTGCTACAGCCGCTCTTGGGCTGCTTAACAAAATGGTGAGTAGCAGAAAGGGACTTGCTTTTAATCAACTCCCCTAGAACCCAAGCACCTCAGGAAACTCAAGTTTAGAAGTCCCATGTCCCTGCTCCACTCTCACATGATCCAGAACAAACACCGAGCGAATTTGTTCTCGTCCCACCCAGCAATATGGAAATTGTTACGAGGCACAGAATCAGCAAAAGTACGTCAACGCAGGTCTGTTACCAGTACAGATGTGACTAGGACTCAGACTTGACAGACATTTCTGAAGTCCACCCTTTTCACCCTCCACTGGTATATATTAAATTTAAGAGACACATCATGTCAAATTTGACCCCAAAATGCAGATTCTCTAGTAAAATATAATTGTCTCTAAATCTAAGTCAAAACTAGCTGCAAAGTTCAAGCTGTGAGCACCAGAGGCAAATGTTTTAGCTGCATCTGCCTGAAAATCAGTTTAGTTGGAGGAACAGAAACCCAGTTCTAGGGTCTTCTCTGCTTTCCACATCTAAGGCAGGATTTTCACAGCTGCTTTAGGGATCTGGACGTTCAATTACCAACGGATTTCAGTAGGATTCCTCACAGATAAGCATATGAGTAAGTTTTTGCAGGATCAGGGCCTTATATGATTTTATTATCCAGTTCCTATGGCAACAAACCTTGTTGTACTGTTAGGACTATTGCCTGAAGTCATGTAAAAGCTTGTTTTGTTCTTTTTCTCTCACTAGTTATGTACACAACAAAACCTAAATTTAGGCTCGAATTTGACCTGACAGCGTCTCTTAGGAATGCTCCTCCTTCTGACTGTGCACATATTAAACTTCCTTTGATATTAATGGGAATGTCAATGAGCCTCAAGGAAAGAACAGATACCGTTAACCGATCCAACAGGATTATTTGCTGTTGATGTTTCCTGGATCCACTAATTCCAAAGGTTTCTATCAAAACCAGAGGTTTCCTTACTTACAGTTCCTAGATCAAGCAAGACTTGATAAAAAAACATTATTACTACTAACATTCGCTTGGATGTGCCAGTATCTGTTATCTTTTTCTTAACCTTCCCAATGAAAATACCATCACTTCATATGTGTTTCCCTTTCTGATGTATGGCAATGGTTCTCCCCTGTGGTACATGTCCCCCCTGTGGGTACGCAGAGGTCTTCCGGGGGTACATCAACTCATCTAGATACTTGCCTAGTTTTACAACAGGTACATAAAAAGCACTAGCGAAGTCAGTACAAACTAAAATTTCATACAGACAATGACTTGTTTATACTGCTCTATACACCATACGCTGAAATGTAAGTACAATATTTATATTCCAATTAATTTATTTTATAAATATATGGTAAAATGAGAAAGTCAGCAGTTTTTCAGTACTAGTGTGCTGTGACGCTTTTGTATTTTTGTGTCTGAGTTTGTAAGCAAGTCGTTTTTAAGTGAGGTGAAACTTGGGGTATGCAAAACAAAAATCAGACTCCTGAAAGGAGTTCAGAAGTCTGGAAAGGTTGAGAACCACCAGTGTATGGAACAGTCAAGCAGATCATCAAGATTATCAAGCTGTTGTCCTGCAACTGCCCAGTGATCATGCAAGACCAAGGAATCCTCTGCATATATCAGGTACAGATTCTGCCAAATTTGAAGGGTGGGTCATTAAACTGGATTCTGTAACATCAATGTCTCTCCTCGGTGAAGTTACTTACGGTTTTGGGGTTTTTTTTTTCCAAATCTTCTTAACCTGATGTACATATAAATTGCATGGCCATATTTTCAGCAGCACTCAGCACCTCTCATTGAAAACAATCATAAAATATCAGGGTTGGAAGGGACCTCAGGAGGTCATCTAGTCCAACCCCCTGCTCAAAGCAGGACCAATCCCCAACTAAATCATCCCAGCCAGGGCTTTGTCAAGCCAGGCCTTAAAAACCTCTAAGGATGGAGATTCCACCATCTCCCTAGGTAGGAATCATAGAATCTCAGGGTTGGAAGGGACCTCAAGAGGTCATCTAGTCCAACCCCCTGCTCAAAGCAGGACCAATCCCCAACTAAATCATCCCAGCCAGGGCTTTGTCAAGCCAGGCCTTAAAAACCTCTAAGGATGGAGATTCCACCATCTCCCTAGGTAGGAATCATAGAATCTCAGGGTTGGAAGGGACCTCAAGAGGTCATCTAGTCCAACCCCCTGCTCAAAGCAGGACCGATCCCCAACTAAATCATCCCAGCCAGGGCTTTGTCAAGCCTGACCTTAAAACAATGGGAGCTGCAAGGCGCTGAATGCTTGAAAATCTGCCCCTCTTTCTTTCCGATCCTCAGCAAAAGCTGAGCTCTTCTGAAAATCTGTCCCTGCATTTATAAACAGCACAAATGAAAAGGAAAAGAGAAGAATCAAGTAAACAGAACAACTGCTTTACCCTCCTCCTTTGCACACACCCCATACCTGCAGAGGGAGTTACATTTCAAGACTCCTGAGCCGAAGTTTTTTCCCACATAAGAAAGCCTGTCTGTCTCCAAAGTCTAAAATACAAAGAAAAATAACTTTAGCGGTGGGGTACTTGTGACACAAATTCTCCATGTGCACTGAACTTTCTAACAAAGCTATTACGTTCTTTTTTCCTGGGTATCAGATACCAGTTCTCCGAACAAAAGACATTTTTAACTTGTCTACTTTTAGGGAAATTTTCTCATCAATTCTATTAAAAAAAACACACCAATATTTCCCAAATAAAGTCTTAAAAGAGACAACATTTTTTATGACTGAAAGAACCCAACCTTGTAAACAATGCTACCTTCACATTCACCTAGAGCAGTGGTTCCCAAACTCGTTCCACCGCTTGTGCAGGGAAAGCCCCTGCCGGGCCGGTTTGTTTACCTGCCGTGTCCGCAGCTTCGGCCGATGGCGGCTCCCAGTGGCCGCGGTTCACTGCTCCAGGCCAGTGGGAGCTGCTGGAAGCGGCGCGGGCCGAGGGACGTACTGGCCGCCCTTCCCGCAGCCCCCATTGGCCTGGAGCAGTGAACCGCGGCCATTGGGAGCCGCGATCGGCCGAACCTGCGGACTCGGCAGGTAAACAAACCGGCCCGGCCCACCAGGGGCTTTCCCTGCTCAAGCGGTGGAACAAGTTTGGGAACCACTGACCTAAAGGAAGGTAAGAACACTTTACGTGGAAGTTATTGCCTTCACAGTGCTAATAGTATTTCTGGTTAACTTCTGAGCAGGCTTAGCATTGTCGTGAACTCTGGAATTTAAAAACACAGCTAGAACGTCTTGTCCACAATAGTTAAACCTAAAAGCGATGGTTTGTAATAAAAATGCTGTAACTAGTTAGAGCTAAAAATGTAGAGAAATTAACCATCTTTGCTATTAAATTTAAGGTGTTATTTCAGATGCTTTAGTTAAAGTTACATCCAGCCTTCCATTGTAACTGTTGCTCATAACTTCCTGAAAATTAATTCTCCTCCTGGATGGAAAATTGCTGTGTTTTGTCTCAATTCCAAGGTTATTCCTGGGGGGAGTGGTAGTGCGAGTAAAATTAATTCAGTGATTTTTTTAAATGTAATTTTAATACGCACAAGCCCACACTATCATTATATATACACACACGCTTTTGAAAAACTGGACTTGTTTATGTGCCCTTGGACTCAAAAATAACTGAACTTTCAAACTTCATTGCATCGTCAGTTTCTGTCCCCAATCCCGACAGCTGAGTGCGAGTCAGCCACTCTGAAGAGTTCACAGGATCAGGGCCTACATTTCAAAATTATTTAAATAAAGAACGTTGGTACCTCTGCAGTACAAAATCTGTACCTAGTTTGTGCTTGAATAGGTGTATACTAATCAGTGGTACTAACTGCATAACTCCACAATAACTCAGGTAAGGTTTTTCCTTTTCTGGTCTTTGGCTTGTTTCTCTTTCCACTAAAGCCAATGCAAGGAAAACTTTCACACAAGAGAATTCAATCATAACAAAAACTACAGCAATGCAAATGTTAAGGTTAGAAATGTACACATGAAAGAAATCAGAAAATGCAACATGGTTTTTGCAGTCATCTTAGCCGGCCAACTCTGCAAATAATAGCTTTACTTTGTTATTAGGTATGCTGTTAACCATATAGCCTAATATATACAGTATGTGCAACATGGGAAAGTCAATATTACTTTCAGAATCCATGACTTTGGGTGTTTAATTTGGTCACCTTAACTATATTACTGCAGTGGTATTTTGCATTTAACATATGAGCCAGAGCAATTCAAACTTGCAGCGTACTGCATTATTGAACCCCGTTACCATCCCTTTATATAATTGGTATTAATATACTTGAAGTACATTGTTTGGTAAGCTATATGGTGTTAGGTTCATTCTGTGTCTGATCATGAATTGCTTTGACAAAGCAAAATTATGCTTTCATACCTGTCAACTTCCTGAGGTTACAGTGACATCTTGTGGTTTTGTAGACTAAAGACTCCAGAATACATGCTTTTAGAGACTTGAGGAGCTCCAGGTATCAGTGCACAGACTATTGCTCATATTAACACGGCACACAGCTGGGCTAACTCAAAGCTACAGGCAAAAGCTCTTACCCCCTCTCCCTCGATGCCATTGTTCCAAGCAGCGGCTTTTTCCATTTAAGCTTCTGCTACCACTTTCCCTCGATCCAGTCTGATTTCTGCTGCTAAGAACAGTCTCTCTGCCCTGCAAGCTGAAATAAGGGTCTGGACATATCCAGAATCTCATAAAATACCATAAAGTGGAATGGTTTAATTTTGGGGTTTGTGTTTTGTTTTTAATTCACATGGAGGGTTCATCAACAAAAGGCTGTTACAAGGAGGAGGGAGAAAAATTGTTCTTCTTCACCTCTGAGGACAGGACAAGAAGCACTGGGCTTAAATTGCAGCAAGGGAGGTTTAGGTTGGATATTAGGAAAAACTTCCCAGGGTGGTTAAGCACTGGAATAAATTGCCGAGGGAGGTTGTGGAATCCCCATCATTGGGGATTTTTAAGAGCAGGTTGGACAAACACCTGTCAGGGATGGTCTAGATAATACTTAGTCCTGCCAGGAGTGCAGGGGACTGGACTAGACGACCTTGTCCCTTCCAGTTCTGTGATTCTACGACTGGCTACTTTCTCTTTCAAGGGGCACCACCAATTTGAAATCTAGACAATTTTTTTTTTAAAGTTAGTTAAAAACTGCTTCAGTTACTACACCTGCTTAAATCCCCCTCCTAATTTATGATGTTTTACAATCACATTTGTCTGAATGTTTTCCTTTCCACTGCTGGGGCGGGTAGGGGTGGAGACCTACAAAACAACAGCCCAACTAAAGCCCTGCTCCTACAATCAGATCCATGCCAGCGGACCCACAGACAACCCTACTGGGAACAATGAGGTGCCATGCAGATCCAGTGTCAGGATTGGGGCCTATCTCCTTATACAAGAGAACCAGTGAAAATGACTGTACATGAAGAGGATGTCAAATGCACAAAGAAAACAAAAACCAGATACAAAAACAGAGATTTTCCTTCACCATGGGACTTCACAGACTGGATCAGACCCAAAATTCATCTAGTCCAATATCTGTCTCCAAATGTGGGCAGTTCCAAATACTTCAGAGGAAGGTACTAGAACTCCAAAATAGCAGATGAGGGATAATCTGCCACCACATTAGAGCTCATCTTGATGTCTAATCGCTTAAAACCTGAAGCAAAAGGTTTAACAATCATTCAAAATGTGTTAGTCACTATAATGCTACATATTTTATATCCATACAATATCTTTCATTTCTTGTAATCTTAGGTGTTATATCTGTAACAATAGCAGGTTACAAAAATATACAAAAGTGAGATTTTTTATTTCAGTGTCCCTTTACATATTTTTCAATATTTCTTGGCAAAAACATCCTGGCTGACAAAGACAAAAACCTGGTAATAAACAGGGATCTGATGTTTCACTGCAGAACTCTTGTACAATGACAAACAAACTTACCAAGATTCTTTGGTGTTTCTTTCTGGGATTAATCGCATCTTTGCTTTTGTATAAAGTAAAATCCATGTTTTCAGAATTCTGCAGTTTTCCATTTGAAAATTGAACTGTAATAAATTTGTAAGGAGAAAGCATTTGAAACAGTACAGACAAAGGTAAACCTATGTTTAAAATAAAAATGTTTATAACAATGCCAGGAAAGAGGTTGTTCTTAATGAGAATTTTGGGCAGCCTGAGTTATATCAGAGTTAATTTCAGAATACAAGTGGTTTTTTTTTTTTAAAATAATTACTCCACTTTGGAAGCCAACTAATTATTCTGGAATAAAGTGACTTTTCTTATGGCACAGTATCCACGCAGGAAGTTAGTCTGGAATATCTATTACAGAACAGTTTACTCTGCAATGGTTATTCCACTCAATTTCTGAGCATAAACAGGACATTATTATTGTGCTACGGGTGTAGAGCAAACGGAGGGTCACTAACGCCCTGCACCTGAGATGTCAGTAATTTGTCCTGAGTAAGATGCCATAGACTCTCCCTGGCAAGGCTAGACCAAGCTTGACACTACAGAAGGATCTCATCAGACATGATTTGAAAGATTCTGCTATTTGCCCCAACTGAGATAAGGGCCCACTGTCCTAGGAGCTGTACAAACACAGTCAGAAACAGACCCGGAAGAGCGTACAATTCCTCCATCACTGACAATTTTGAAATCAAGATGGGTTGTTTTTTCAAAAAGATCTGCTCTAGGAATTATTGCGGGACAAGACTTTGGCCTGTGTTATGCAGGAGGTCAGACTAGATGATCACAATGGTCCCTTCTGGCCTTGGAATCTATGAATTTCAACAATCTTTTGGATGTAGACTGCTCCCTGAATTTAACTTCAACCGTTGGAAACTATTTGTATAATGTTCCATGCATATTTATGTTCATGAATCTACGTTGACTGCAGACTGCAAAGGGACCATGCACATGCATTCACTCATTTGCTTTCTTGGACCAGGGCCTGAATGCAGCACAGTGCAAAAAACACACTGTAATAACAAGTTTCAGAGTAACAGCCGTGTTAGTCTGTATTCGCAAAAAGAAAAGGAGGACTTGTGGCACCTTAGAGACTAACCAATTTATTTGAGTATGCATCACGAAAGCTTATGCTCAAATAAATTGGTTAGTCTCTAAGGTGTAATAACAAGGCTGGTGTCAAAACACAGCAAAGGAGCAGCTTAGAGACAAGCAGCCTGCCCCTCCAGAAAACTGCCTTCTAGCTTTATTTGTCTTTCACTGACTTTAATTTAGGGTTGATTATTTTTAAGAATGTATTTAATAGTTAAATTCTGCATTTTTTTTCTTGAACTCCCACAGGTTAATATTTGGTCACGCCTCCAAAAACGGAGTTCAGCTGCACGGTGGCGCATGCCAGGCCCGCGTAGCACCTCAATCCTCACACACATCAGCTACAGACGCCTGCGGTGGCCAGAACAAGTCCAGGGAGAGGGCTTCACCCCTGAGGTCGGCAGAGCGGTGCCCTTCCCGGGCCAGCAGGAGGAAGGAGCAGCCCACCGAAAGGACTAATCCGACCAAGGTGGGATCTGCCGAGGGAAAGAGCCCCCCCAGCACTGGCCTGTGCAACGTTCAGGAGGACCCAGGGGAGATCCCACGGGCCAGCTGGGAAGGATGAAACCCACCAAGCCAGCAAATGTCTCTGAGATGAAGCCCGGGCACCGGCTACACGCCCACCCCGAGCCCGGGCCGCCGGCCCAGCGGACAGCCCCGGCGAGACCCGTGCAGGGCAGGGCGGGGGGGTGGCTGCGCGGCCGGTGCCCCGACTCCCGGGCGGCGGCGGCTGCTGCTGCGGGGCGTGGGAGAGCAGCGCCCCTGGCCGGGCAGCCCCCGCGCACCGCGTGGCGCAGGAGGCCGCGCAGCCACGGCCCGGGGGCGCACGGGCGAGCGCGGCCCTTGCTCCCCCCCGCCTCAGGGGCGCGACTCTTACCGAGCGGGGCGCTCTGGGCCTCCTGGGGGTCCCCCCGGTAGCACCAGCGGGCGGCAGCGGCCATGGCGCGGCTCCTCGCGGCCGGCTGGAGACCGCCTCCCGCCCCGCCCCGCCCCGGCCGCGATCGCCGCCTACCGCCGGCCGGCGCACGGCGCTGGAGACGCCCCCCGCCGGGCCCTGCGCTGCGCTCAGTGGCCCGCTGCGCGGCGGAGAGCTGCCCTGCCGCCGGGTCGGCGCGCCGGTCCGCGGGCAGCTCAGCGCTGGTCTCCCCCTGCCTCGGGCTTGCAGCTGCTCCGATTCACGAGGAAAGGGGGTCTGGGGCCATCTCATTTCTGGGGCCGCCTCTGCATCTTCTGCGGACAGTGATATTTTTGTAACCTGTTTTGTGCCTGGCCATGAGTCAACCCTAAGAGGACAAGAGGAATTGCAAGCCGTGGGCAGTATCAGCATTCAATACAGCAGGGTTGGAGCAAGCTTCTGAAGAGCTTCCGAGGAAGTACGTCTCCTTACCACGACATGGCAAATGTCGGGAGACTGCTACAATCAAACATAGCACACTGACCGAATAGATCGCTTGGCAACAGACCTACCACCATCTGCTTCCTTTGGTCAATAACACTTTCGCAAAGAGACCCCGTCTGCTGTTCATTGCTGTTTCATTTCAGTCAAAGTTGTGCCTGGTTTACTAAGAACTTCAGGAGTTGCCCCATTATATTTATTATTTGAAGGGCTGAACTTTATGAGTGTGACCCACAATTTTAAACTGTCCATCTTAAGCAAGAGCTGAGGTGACTCTCTCAGGAAGAAATGCAGAGTGTGGGGGGCGGGGGGAAGGGTGCGTTTGAGAGAAAGGAGACCCTGTTTCACCAGAGCTCATTTGAACTCTTGTTTCAAAAGCCTCTTTTATCATTTGGGGCTGCACTATAGTTTAGTCCGGTCCAGAATAGTTATTTCCTTTTTTGCCATCTGTTCTTTTGCGAAACCACATCCCTATTTGACAACTAATGATTCTTCCTGTTCCCAAATGTACATAAATAGTTGTCAATATTATCCTTAAGCACTCTGCTTCCAGTTGAGGTCCCCTCACACACATATACCCCCTTTCTCTAGGCACAGTTGTTGGTCTACTTACAATTATCACTTGGCTAACAGTCAACTTTAAACATTCTTCAAAGAACATCGTAGTGGCCAGTCTTTGGGTACATGTTAACTGGAGTGTGTGTCCCCCCGACCACCTTTCTACACCAACAGTTTTCTGTCATGCCAACAGGAAAAAAGTGTAGACAAAGGATATTAGGTAGAATTTTGATATTAATAAGATAAGAGATATGAGGTGTCTTTGGATAGCAATACAAAACAATTCTAGGAATAATATATCCAGATACAGGTAACTATCATAGATGACAGGTTTCAGAGTAACAGCCATGTTAGTCTGTATTCACAAAAAGAAAAGGAGTACTTGTGGCACCTTAGAGACTATCATAGATGTTGATGAGTCTCATTGGCTGCAGGCTGCTGATTCTTTAAGAAGTGAATTAAAACAATCTGCATGAAGGGAGGGAAAAGCTGAATGATAGATGGTGCCCATAGCCATTGTCTCCTCTTGTTGTCACAGCCTGTGTCAGTCTGTCACTTCGGAGCCTATGGTTGAGGTTAAGCTTATTTTAGATCACAGAGAAGCAGGACACTGTGTTATTTCTGTTTTAAAATAAGTCACACTGTACAGGTACTTGAACTCAAGCTTGCAAAATCCTTTGGGAGCTACCACTGCTCCTCCTGGCCTATATTGCATGATGTCATTTGTGAAATTACTGGCATCCATAGAAAGACCTTGACACAGCACATTGCAACGATGGATGGAAGGAAGAAAATCCTGCTCGCACTGCAATGTTAATTTTTCTTCCTGTCTACTGGCTGGTTCGTGCAAGAGGATAGAGTCTGCTGCTACCAGCCAATGGAATTATTACTTTTTTCAGTTGAAATGATAAAAGCTCATTGCTTTAGTGCTGAAGTTTGAGATTCAAACCCTGCTGAAGACCCAAATGGAGGAAGGAGAGGAGAGTGCTGTTACATATTGGCATCCAACATGGCGTGTAATTTTATAGGGACCTGTCTACTGTAGCAAACTGGTTCATTACCGACAGTGGGTCTGTGTCTTTATGGCTGGGATTTAAAGCGATTTTTTGTGTTAGTTCTGTGCAGGGATTTCTAGCGGTCTGGCTTATTAGTATTTTTGTATCTGTTCTTCCCAATGTCTGATGCATGGTTGATTTAAACTTTCATCTAATGTATTTGTAAGCTGCTTTAGTTAAAATGGCTCTAAATGTTGTATTATTTTCTGAATATTAATAAGGGAGGAGAAACTTGTTCTTGTTCTCTGCAGCCATTATTGGTGCTGAAGGAATGCCTGGTACTGGGACAATCTATACTCATTGCTATATTTGCTTTCCACAAGCTACTCTTAGTATAACTTTTTGAGTGATGTACCCAAATATTTGGATGCTAATATTTTAATGGTATCATTACATTTATTAACCTTAATTTGGGATATTACAGATTATATACAGTATGTTTTTATGTTTTATATTTTATGACTTTTAAACCAAACTTTGTACTTTTATATAATTTAAGCATTATACTCAGATATATAGAAACTGTTTTCTTAACATGTGTATTAGATAATTTTAACATTTTCTTTAATAACAATTTAAATCTATTTGTTTTCTTGTGCGGTTTGTCCCAATCAGTACAGTTGGTAGTTACAGTCAGGCCCGAGAATTTTCTCCTGTTTGTGGAATGGGTTGAATTATGCTTCTGGAAGACTTTAACAATCATTTATGGATAGGTTTTTACTTATTTAGTGAAGTGTTGCCAACTCTTGGGATTTTTATCATGCATCTCACAATTTTTGATGTTTCCCTTCCAGCCCCAGCTCCTGCAGGCACAAAATTATGTGAAAATCTCAGCTTTCATTTTTATTAAAAAGCAAATTTGTGGCCTTCACAAATGCAGATAAAACCTTGGGAACATGACTCAAGTGCAGCCTAAAGGCTCAAAAACCAGAATGCAAAGGAAAATAACCCAATGTTAATTTTTTTAAGAGTCTCATGATTTCTAATACAGCTTCATGATTTTTGGAGCCTGACTCATGATTTTTGAACGTCTGGGATTGGCAACAGTTCTGCTTTTACAGCGGCTGGAAAACACCCTGGAGCATCGCTTTCCAAGCCCAGGTAGCTAGGCCTCGGATGAGCGTGAGTGCAGAGTTTCCATCCTGCTTTAACAGGCTCTGATGTGGGCTCTGGCTGGTCCTGCAGGATGGTGGGTGCATTGGGGTCCAGCTCAGGATGGCCAGGGTGGGATACCAGGCCAATGAACGTGGGGTAAGGGAGAAGTGGGGAAGCCCTAAAGTGGGCGACCGCTGAGGCTCTTGGGAGGCTGCAGTTCTGGTTGGGAGGGAAGGGGGCGCTCTTGAGCCTCAGCCTACCGTGAAATCACGTTCTGATTGGATTATGGAGGACATGTCCAATCAGCGAGCAGTTTATTGATAAACCCCCTGGAGCACCGTGGTGTTATCAGCAAACCGATGGCTGACTGGCTAAGGCTACGCCTCGGAGCGCTCAGGGCAGCGAATGGCGCCCTGGGATTGGCTAGGAGTTTCGCATCCCGGGAGGCTCCGGAGCCTTTTTTCTTCTCGTCCCCACCCACCCCGCTGATTGGCCGCCATACGATGGCGTCACTTCCTGCTGCCGGCGAGGCCGTTGCTGTGTCCGGAGTGGAGGGGGGAGGAGACCGGAGCGAGGTGGAGAGGAACCCGCCGGGGCCGAGAACGACGGCCCCCCCCCGGCCCGGAGACGCAGAGCCGCGGGAGGGGAGGGGACGGCACGGCGCAGGTGAGGCAGGCCCGAGGCGGCGGGTGGGAGAGGCTGCGCGCGCTGCGCCGGGGGCGCGCGCGAGGCGGGGCGGGCGCGCGCGCGAGCTGTGTTTGGGGAGGTTTGTTCTCTTGTCAGCGCTTGTCTCGCCGATGCGGGGGAGGGAGTGAGGAGGGGGACCGGGGTCTTGCGCATGCGCCGGGGCCTGGGAGACGGCGCGATTAGTGTCACCGACACTAGACAGTCTGAGCGGGAGGGGCGGGGTCTCGGCCGGCTGGTGAGTGACAGGGCGGCGGCGGGGGGGGGCCCCTCTGGCCAGGGCTCGGGCTGATACCGGGCCCCCCATACATGCCCCTGCAGGCTGCCCTCCTCTACCCCCCGTCGGGACAGACAGACCCTAGCCCCGCCCCTACCCCCGCAGTCTGCCCTCACCTACCCGTCCCTGCCCCCCCTGCAGGGACAGACACCCCAGCCTCGCCCCCCCTTACGCTACCCTCATCTGCCCGCCCCACCCCCGCTGCTTCCCTCGTCTCCCTGCCCCCTGCAGTGACAGATCTGTCTGTAGGCGCCCCCCACTGCATCCTTCCCTCATCTGTCCACCCTGAGCCTTCCCTTCAGGATCCCATGATCGCCAGACCCTGCCCCCGTCCCCACTCCTTGCAGGTTCCCCTCGTGTCCCGTTAGCTCTTTGTTACTTGTTGGGGAGAATTGAGTCCCAAAATTCTCCAAGACTGGAGGTGGGGAGAGCTGTAGTGATGTTCCCCCAGGTTGGGTACCCCTGAACAAGTGTGTACATGGGGGGGATGTCTGTCGTGAAAACCACCAGGTCTGAAGATCTGTCTTGTGCACGTAGGTGGAATTCATATGGGGAGTGGGTTGGCAGTCATACCTGCAATCTCGCACCATTTGTGCTGGAAATTCTACCCAAGTCCTCACATTTGTGCAGCTTTGTAACAGGTGTTACAACCTGGAAGTTGTAGTAGACACATTGAAAAATAATTATAGGGCCAGGTCCGGTCATTCTGAATTGAGCAAAATCTTGCTGACTTCATTGTGGTGGTTACCTGCGTGAGTGAAGGACTGCAACATGGAACCCCTAGTCATTGGTTAGTGCTACTGAAGCAATTGTGGTTGCATAAGAATACTTAAGTAGATGATGAAAATGTGGTGTGTGTTATATTAAAAACACAGCTACCGGTTAATGTGTAATTTGCAGAAAACCAACGGGAGCTTTTTTATACTTATATCCGCCTTTATACTCATGTTGCAGTATAGATTTTCTCTTGGCAATTCAAATATTTGTCAGCTCACACAAATCTTTCACTTTCAAGGCATCATTCTAAGCCAGAAGGGAATGAGGTCTTCCAAAACAGCATTTGACATACTACAAAATCTAGTGAAATGAAGTTGCCATTTGATCTCTTCTGCAAGACTCTATGAAACACTTTTTTAAAAATGTGTGATTCTAAGCAAATCAAGTGTTACAAAATCATGTGACCAAGTATGTGAAGCAGAGTTTTCAAAAAAGAACCTTTTGCAGATTTTTTTTTTTTTAAAACTTGGATAGTGAATGATCAAAAGTGTGAAATGTAGGGGTAGTGTGGAAACCATTCTAAATCTGTACTACTATGAGTGACTTGCTGTTCAAGTAGGTGTGAAACAAGTTTTGGCATAGCTTAGTTCTTTAGTTTGGCACCAGGTTACCTTTCTAGTATACCCACTCACTTCTAACAACTATTCCTCCCCCCTGCTCCCCTTCTCCCAGACCTCCCCCACTTCTGGTTTGATTATTTGGAATTTTCAGAGAATAAAGATAATTTTAGGTGACTGTTTTAGAACTACTATTGGCTTGCATTTATAACATTGAACTAGTTCTAGCAAATGTAATGGAAGGTACAACAAATGGGTGCAATGTGTTACAAAACAAACTGCCAAAGTACAAAAAGATAGTTGTCTGTAGACTGTACGGAGGTCATTTGGCAGCTGCATTTTGTGATGACCTGTTCTGTTCATTCCCTCTAAGGAACCTGGCTTGGCCACTGTCAGAAGACTGGATTCTGGGCTAGATGGACCTTTGGTCTGACCCAGTATGGCTGTTCTTATGTTCTTTTATTTATATGGTTAGGATCTACATTTTTTTTACACAATCGTACTATCAAAGACAAATTCGGCAAAGGTCAAACTAGTAACCATGTGGCTACTGTTACACTTTGATGTAAAATGAAATATGTAACACAGCAAAGGGAGCATGTATATATTGCTGTGTTCTAAATTTAGGCAGCCTGTTAGTTGCTACTTTTTTCTATTAACTTTGTTGCCACTGTTTAAATTATTCAGTGATTGTAACAGTTCATTTCTAGTTCATTATTTCCCATAACTAAAAGTAATTAGTTTCGACATGATAAATGAATTTCTCTTTAAAAAACAAACTCGTGGCTGAGGTTTTTAGAAGAGTTAAAATTACAAAATTATGGTTGTTACTTCGGCCAACAATATTTTTATGAATTAGTACATGCTAAAATGTCTGGAATCCTATTATGGATTTGTATAAAAGACTGTACAACACAGACTTTCCGTTAATAGTGGTTCAAATTACACTGCCATGAGAAGACATATTCTTGAAATAATTTTAATATTAATAGGTTTAAGGAGGCCAGAAGCAGGAGAGTATGTCAAATCTCAGTTAAAATGCAGTATTGATTTGCTGGAGACATGCCTAATTTATAGATAAAATAATCTCCTTTGGAAGTTAAAATCATGAAGAAAATTGATTGAGCCCATGTATCATCTACAGTGGAGAAGGCACAAAGGATATTTGTCCCTTTGGCCTGCTTTAAATTTTTCTGGTAAAAATGTATTTCACCATTCTGAGTTAAACTAAATCATCATTGGTTAGATGACTAGAATTTAAAAACCGCATGCAGAGATTTGTAGATTCCACAGCCAGCAGAAACCACTATGATCATTTATTCTGACTTCCTGTTTAACACAGGTCATAGAACTTCCCCAAAATATTTCCTAAAGCAGATCTTTTAGAAGAAACATCCAGTCTTGATTAAAAAATTGTCAGTGATTGAGAATCCACCACGAACCTTGGTAAATTATCCATTGGTTAATTACTCTCACTGTTAAAAACTTATGCTTTGTTTCCAGGCTGCTTCAGAATTAGCAAGGGTTGAGAGAAGTCCTTGAATTTCTAGTAAATGGTAAAGTGAGGTTGATGCATTAGATTTAGAAGTTTAATGCCCTGTTGGGCAAGATGGTATCATGCTCAGGTATCTGTGGCTGCTTTTTCTCCTGGGATACTTAAATGCAGTTCTCTTTGGCTCCATATGGTATTTGAGGTTAGATTCATGGACAGAGGATTGCTTTTAAATGGGAAAGCTGGAAACTGAATTTTCTTTTTAAAGTTGGGGCCTCCATTTGAGAGGCAGGTTGTAGATAGCAGAGAGGCCATCCTATGGATTTGTTCAGCTTTTGCAGATCAAGATGGAGATTGGGAATACAAGTGTCATGTTATGATGCAGCGGTAGCAAGGCCGTAAGTAAAGTTACAGGAAAAGTTTCATTTTTATGGGAGTGTTAAAGCTTCATTTTTCAGAAATACTGTAAAACTGACGAAAGATAGAAATTAAAACTGACGTAGTATCTGAAGTTTTCATGGTAGTTTGGTGCTGGTCAGGCTGATACAAATGGAACAATAAAACAATAATCATAGAAATGCAGACGTGTATTTCAGTAGAAATATTGAAAGAGGCCACCTAGTCCTAGTTCTGCTGCTCCCCACCCTCGACCCCCACACACACACTGAAGCAGGGTTAAATATATCTAGACTGTCCCTGAGAGCCGTTTGGCTAACCTGTTTTTAAAAACCTCCATTGATGGGAATTCCACAACCTCCCTACGTAACTTGTTCCAGTGCTTAACTGTCCTTTATAGTTTTGTTGTTAGGAAAAACTTTCTATCTAAATATCCTTTGCTTCAAACTAAGCTAATTACTTCTTGTCCTACCCTTGTTGGGCTTGGAGAACAATTGATCACTGTCCTCTTTAAAACAACCTGTTACATATTTGAAACTACCTCTTCTCTAGACTAAACATGGAAAGAGTGAAAGAACTGGACATTTGTTCCAAACATCTAATTATTTTTGTTGATCTGATCTTGACTCTTTGCAGTTTGTTCTTATCTTTCCTTAAAAAGTGATGCCCAGAGCTGGACGCAGTACTCTAGCTGAGGCCTCACCAGTGACAAGTAGAGCCGAACAATTATATCCTGTGTGTTACATATGACATTGCTGTTAATGTCTCCCAGAATGATCACTTTTGAATGTGGCATCCCCCTTTTTTATCCCTTTAGACAAGTGTGTAAACTCCTTGGATCTGATTCTTGCGTCACACGTTACCCACATCTGCAGAGTAGGTATTTGTTTCTATTCTTCTTACATAATTTTCACCAGTTTCAGTTTTTATATATACCAACATGAAGTGAACATATGGAGCACTTTTGAAAGTGAGTTGCCTAGATGGAACTTAATACAAGATAATGTTTCTGCCATCCCCAGATTGTTCTGTAGCAGTTAGTGGCACTCTCTCTCTCTTCCTCTATACTGGTAGTTCAGAGAACAGTTCCCTGAACTGAGAACCAGAGAGCATGACTTCAGATCTTACACAGTTTATAGTTCCATGCCCTTCACCACCTTTATTATCAACCAAGGCCATGACCCCAACCCTACAAGTCAGTCAAGTATAAGTTGCCACCTGTACCTTACCTCCACACTTTCCCTTTAACAAATAGATGTTAGAAAAGGTCATTTCAGATGCACTAAGGCCAGGTCTACACTTAGAACATAGACTGACCTAGCTAAATTGCTCAGAGCTGTAAAAAATTTCACATCCTGGGTGAAGTGATTAAGTTGACCTAACCCCCACTGTAGACACAGCTAGGTAAGTGGAAGAATTCTTCCATTGACCTAGTTACTGCCTCTCGATGGAACAACTCCTGGCAACATAGAAAGTGTCTATGCTACAACAGGTTTCAGAGTAACAGCTGTGTTAGTCTGTATTCACAAAGAGAAAAGGAGTACTTGTGGCACCTTAGAGACTAACCAATTTATTTCAGCATAAGCTTTCGTGAGCTACAGCTCACTTCATTGGATGCATACTGTGGAAAATACATACAAACCATGAAAAAATGGGTGTTTACCACTACAAAAGGTTTTTTCTCCCCCCACCCCACTCTCCTGCTGGTAATAGCTTATCTAAAGTGATCACTCTCCTTACAATGTGTATGATAATCAAGTTGGGCCATTTCCAGCACAAATTCAGGTTTTCTCCCCCCCCCCCCCCCCCCCTTCCACACACACAAACCCACACTCCTGCTGGTAATAGCTTATCTAAAGGTTTCAGAGTAACAGCTGTGTTAGTCTGTATTCGCAGAAAGAAAAGGAGTACTTGTGGCACCTTAGAGACTAACCAATTTATTTGAGCATAAGCTTTCGTGAGCTACAGCTCACTTCATCGGATGCATACTGTGGAAAGTGTAGAAGATCTTTTATACACACAAAGCATGAAAAAATACCTCCCCCCACCCCACTCTCCTGCTGGCAATAGCTTATCTAAAGCAATCACTCTTCTTACAATGTGTATGATAATCAAGGTGGGCCATTTCCAGCACAAATCCAGGGTTTAACAAGAACGTCTGAGGAAGGTGGGGGGGGAGATTAGGTTACCTTGCATAATGACTTAGCCACTCCCAGTCTCTATTCAAGCTTAAGTTAATTGTATCCAATTTGCAAATGAATTCCAATTCAGCAGTTTCTCGCTGGATTTGAAGTTTTTTTGTTGTAAGATAGCGACCTTCATGTCTCTGATTGCGTGACCAGAGAGATTGAAGTGTTCTCCGACTGGTTTATGAATGTTATAATTCTTGACATCTGATTTGTGTCCATTTATTCTTTTATGTAGAGACTGTCCAGTCTGACCAATGTACATGGCAGAGGGGCATTGCTGGCACATGATGGCATATATCACATTGGTGGATGTGCAGGTGAACGAGCCTCTGATAGTGTGGCTGATGTTATTAGGCCCTGTGATGGTGTCCCCTGAATAGATATGTGGGCACAGTTAGCAACAGGCTTTGTTGCAAGGAAAGGTTCCTGGGTTAGTGGTTCTGTTGTGTGGTATGTGGTTGCTGGTGAGTATTTGCTTCAGGTTGGGGGGCTGTCTGTAGGCAAGGACTGGCCTGTCTCCCAGGATTTGTGAGAGTGGGGTGGGGGGAGGTATTTTTTCATGCTTTGTGTGTATAAAAGATCTTCTACACTTTCCACAGTATGCATCCGATGAAGTGAGCTGTAGCTCACGAAAGCTTATGCTCAAATAAATTGGTTAGTCTCTAAGGTGCCAAAAGTACTCCTTTTCTTTTAGCTTATCTAAAGTGATCGCTCTCCGTACAATGTGTATGATAATCAAGGTGGGCCATTTCCAGCACAAATCCAGGGTTTAACAAGAACGTCTGAGGAACGGGGGGGTGGGGGGGGGATTAGGTTACCTTGCATAATGACTTAGCCACTCCCAGTCTCTATTCAAGCCTAAGTTAATTGTATCCAATTTGCAAATGAATTCCAATTCAACGGTCTCTCGCTGGAGTCTGGTTTTGAAGTTTTTCTGTTGTAATATCACAACTTTCATGTCTGTAATCGCGTGACCAGAGAGATTGAAGTTGTCTCCGACTGGTTTATGAATGTTATAATTCTTGACATCTGATTTGTGTCCATTTAGTCTTTTATGTAGAGACTGTCCAGTTTGACAGAGAGGCATTGCTGGCACATGATGGCATATATCACATTGGTAGATGTGCAGGTGAACGAGCCTCTCATAGTGTGGCTGATGTTATTAGGCCTTGTGATGGTGTCCCCTGAATAGATATGTGGGCACAGTTGGCAACGGGCTTTGTTGCAAGGATAGGTTCCTGGGTTAGTGGTTCTGTTGTGTGGTATGTGGTTGCTGGTGAGTATTTGCTTCAGGTTGGGGGGCTGTCTATAGGCAAGGACTGGCCTGTCTCCCAAGATTTGTGAGAGTGTTGGGTCATCCTTCAGGATAGGTTGTAGATCCTTAATAATGCGTTGGAGGGGTTTTAGTTGGGGGCTGAAGGTGACGGCTAGTGGCGTTCTGTTATTTTCTTTGTTAGGCCTATCCTGTAGTAGGTGACTTCTGGGAACTCTTCTGGCTCTGTCAATCTGTTTCTTCACTTCCGCAGGTGGGTATTGTAGTTGTAAGAATGCTTGATAGAGCTCTTGTAGGTGTTTGTCTCTGTCTGAGGGGTTGGAGCAAATGCGGTTGTATCGCAGAGCTTGGCTGTAGACGATGGATCGTGTGGTGTGGTCAGGGTGAAAGCTGGAGGCATGTAAGTAGGAATAGCGGTCAGTAGGTTTCCAGTATAGGGTGGTGTTGTGATCATCGTTTATTAGCACTGTAGTGTCCAGGAAGTGGATCTCTTGTGTGGACTTGACCAGGCTGAGGTTGATGGTGGGATGGAAATTGTTGAAATCATGGTGGAATTCCTCAAGGGCTTCTTTTCCATGGGTCCAGATGATGAAGATGTCATCAATATAGTGCAAATAGAGTAGGGGCGTTAGGGGACAAGAGCTGAGGAAGCATTGTTCTAAGTCAGCCATAAAAATGTTGGCATACTGTGGGGCCATGCGGGTACCCATAGCAGTGCCGCTGATTTGAAGGTATACATTATCCCCAAATGTAAAATAGTTATGGGTAAGGACAAAGTCACAAAGTTCAGCCACCAGGTTTGCCGTGACATTATTGGGGATAGTGTTCTTGACGGCTTGTAGTCCATCTTTGTGTGGAATGTTGGTATAGAGGGCTTCTACATCCATAGTGGCCAGGATGGTGTTATCAGGAAGACCATCGATGGATTGTAGTTTCCTCAGGAAGTCAGTGGTGTCTCGAAGGTAGCTAGGAGTGCTGGTAGCATAGGGCCTGAGGAGGGAGTCTACATAGCCAGACAATCCTGCTGTCAGGGTGCCAATGCCTGAGATGATGGGGCGCCCAGGATTTCCAGGTTTATGGATCTTGGGTAGTAGATAGAATATCCCAGGTTGAGGTTCCAAGGGTGTGTCTGTCCGGATTTGATCTTGTGCTTTTTCAGGGAGTTTCTTGAGCAAATGCTGTAGTTTCTTTTGGTAACTCTCAGTGGGATCAGAGGGTAATGGCTTGTAGAAAGTGGTGTTGGAGAGCTGCCGAGCAGCCTCTTGTTCATATTCCGACCTATTCATGATGACAACAGCACCTCCTTTGTCAGCCTTTTTGATTATGATGTCAGAGTTGTTTCTGAGGCTGTGGATGGCATTGTGTTCTGCACGGCTGAAGTTGTGGGACAAGCTGCTTTTCCACAATTTCAACCCGTGCACGTCGGCGGAAGCACTCTATGTAGAAGTCCAGTCTGCTGTCTCAACCTTTAGGAGGAGTCCACCTAGAATCCTTCTTTATGTAGTTGTTGGTAGGGAGGTCTCTGTGGATTAGTATGTTGTTCAGAGGTGTGTTGGAAATATTCCTTGAGTCAGAGACATCGAAAATAGGATTCTAGGTCACCACAGAACTGTATCATGTTCGTGGGGGTGGAGGGGCAGAAGCAGAGGCCCCGAGATAGGACAGCTGCTTCTGCTGGGCTAAGAGTATAGTTGGATAGGTTAACAATATTGCTGGGTGGGTTGAGGGAACCATTGCTATGGCCCCTTGTGACATGTAGTAGTTTAGAAAGTTTAGTGTCCTTTTTCTTTTGTAGAGAAGCAAAGTGTGTGTTTGTAAATGGCTTGTCTAGTTTTAGTAAAGTCCAGCCACGAGGAAGTTTGTGTGGAAAGTTGTTTTTTATGAGAGTATCCATTTTTGAGAGCTCATTCTTTATCTTTCCCTGTTTGCTGTAGAGGATGTTGATCAGGTGGTTCCACAGTTTCTTTGAGAGCGTGTGGCACAAGCTGTCAGCATAGTCTGTGTGGTAGGTAGATTGTAATGGATTTTTTTACCTTCAGTCCTTTTGGTACAATGTCCATCTGCTTGCATTTGGAAAGGAAGATGATGTCTGTCTGTATCTGTACAAGTTTTTTTATGCAGTTGATAGATTTCCACTCCATATGGCTAAATGCAGTGCCTTGCATAATGACAGGTTTCAGAGTAACAGCCGTATTAGTCTGTATTCACAAAAAGAAAAGGAGTACTTGTGGCACCTTAGAGACTAACCAGTTAATTTGAGCATAAGCTTTTGTGAGCTACAGCTCACTTCATCGGATGCATAATGTGGAAAATACAGAAGGTGTTTTTATACATACAGACATGAAAGTTGCGATATTACAACAGAAAAACTTCAAAACCAGACTCCAGCGAGAGACTGTTGAATTGGAATTCATTTGCAAATTGGATACAATATTTCCAACACCCCCCCCCCCCCCCCCGACGTTCTTGTTAAACCCTGGATTTGTGCTGGAAATTGCCCACCTTGATTATCATACACATTGTACGGAGAGTGATCACTTTAGATAAGCTATTACCAGCAGGAGAGTGGGGTGGGGGGAGAGAAAACCTTTTGTAGTGGTAAACACCCATTTTTTCATGGTTTGTATGTATAAAAACACCTTCTGTATTTTCCACAGTATGCACCGATGAAGTGAGCTGTAGCTCACGAAAGCTTATGCTCAAATAAATTGGTTAGTCTCTAAGGTGCCACAAGTCCTCCTTTTCTTTTTATGCTACAACAGCACAGTTGCAGCGCTGTAGCTGCTGTAATGTAGAACCCAGGTCTCTAGTATCAAAACCCAAAATTATCCACTTAGCCATGATGCCTTTCAGAATGTTTGTTCTTTGCGTTTTTTCTTATCCTATCTCTGAGTATACCACATTGCTGCCATGAAGTCAGGGATAGAATCCAGAACCCCTGTCTCCAATTTTCTACCACTATTTAGCAAACCCACTAGGAAAGTGTGTGTCAAGTCCCCCTTCTAGTGAGTGTTCCCTTACAGGATAGCAATTACACCTGTAAGCCCAGGTGGTAAAGGTCTTGGCTAGGAATTTGCAGGGCTAGGATTCAAATTGACAACCCCATCATGATGTTATGGATCCACTGAGAAAATCTTTTAAAGATAATTTAATTTTCTTAGTGAAAAAACAATTTTTTTACTTAAACCATTAGAATCTGTAAACTTTGGTGTGATGGGCCAAAATATAAGTGTTTCACATTTTAATCATTTGTCACGCTTTGCTTTCAAGTGTCAGATATTGCAGGTTTGAAAGTTGAGAGATACTCTTCACAGGGGGACAGGGCAAGGGACCTAGAAAAAAGAGGAACACCCTATGTAGCCCTGCTGCCAGAGTGCAGGCTCGCATACGCTCTGCTGCTACAGTTGCTTTTGGCTGTGTCAACCTCCAGAGGTGTATGAGAGGCAATGTTGTGTTTCAGGAAGCAAGTGATGATGCTTGCTGCTTCGACTGATAAACTATGCATTGCTGTTAATTACAGTAAATTGCGTTTGGACTCTGTAATTTCAGTAACTTTTAAATGGTGGTAAAATATTAGGGACAAAAGCTCTCCTGAGCCATGTCTCAGCCTTTTCTGGAGGGTCAAGGTGGCAGGAGCAGCTTTGGCAATGCAGCTTGGCCCTCTGATTGCCAAGCAACTGCAGCTCACCCTCCCTGATACTGGGGAGTTAACCAGTGAGCTACACCAACTACCAACCCTGGATTTAAAAAAAACCCAAACCACAAAACTCTAGGAAGCTCCCACAAACTTCATTTAGTAATAAGGTTGTCAGTTTCATTATGTTTGGGTACATATTGCTTCTCTTTATCTGTTGGAGGTGGAAGTGAAAACCTGACTGAGTGTGCCACTGACCGTGTTCTTGGCAGTGTGAAGGTGACGGAGAACACAGGAGATGATTCCCTCACCTTATTTCCATGCTTTTAAGGTGTTTGGATGGATGGGGTATGTCCAGATGCAACCTTAGCTGTCACTAAATTAAGATTTTGCGTGTGTTTAACCAGAATATAACTTTAAAACTAATGACCTGTTTAGCTCTTTGTTCAAAGAGTTAATTCACTGAAAAAGTCAACTTCTTTGAGATTTTTCTCCATGGCTTATTAAATAAAATAAAAATCCAAGTGTTGAGGGACGAAAAGGAGAAAAAAGCATTCTTGATTTTCACTATTTAAGTACCTGGACTTAAGTGTCTATTACGGTCTCCAAAGGAGTTTTCTGTGGGCTTTGATACTTTTTGGCACAACAGGTGAGCACAGGACAAACACATTCTAACGTTGGCGAGATACAACCTTTTTGCTTAAGTTCTTTAACGTACCTTGGGCATCTTTTTGCGTATTAATTTTGTGCTAGGAATCCTTACAGATTTGGTGTCTGACACCTCAAATATATTTTAAATATTGAAGGTTTAGGGAGATGGGGAGGGGGTGACTCCAAGTAGTAAACTGCGAGCTGTTGGCTAGCAAGCAAGAAGCAACCCAGTTGTAATACTGATAATGATTTAGAGTGTTACCTGTGTGCCAAGCTCCCTTTGATATTCAGTTTAACTATGGCATATCTGAGACCATGGACACTAGGCCATGTCTACACTACTTCGTATGTCGGCAAAACACGTCGCTCAGAGGTGTGAAAAAAACACCCCGAGGGACATAAGTTTTGCGGGCATAAGCGCTCATGTGCACAGCACTATGTCGGCAGGAGACGCTTTCCCTTCAACATAGCTACTGCTGCTCGTTTAGGTGGTGGTTTTATTATGTCGATGGGGGAAGCTCTCTCCAATTGGTATAGAGCAGCTACACAAGCAATCTTACAGTGGCACAGCTCTATCGGTACAGCTGTGCCACTATAAGCTTGCTAGTGTAGACATGGCCTTCCCTCTTATGATGCAAAAACCTAGACTATCACACCATAAATGCCTTCTTTAACCGATGTCAGATTTTTTGGGGGGGGGAACTATAGGTTCAGTTTGTAATCTTTCTTTGGACGAGTGCTTTCAGTTATGATCGGATATGTCAAAAAGGATAGTTGGCGTAATAACTTTGAATGTCTTTTTAATTCTCACATTGGCTTTGGACAGAGCAATAAAAGAAATAGACTAATTAAAACCTATTTGTTAGGTTTTCAGCTTTTGGAAGACGCTATCCTTTTAAGTTAACATGTGTCATTCTTATAAAAAACAAGCCTAGATATATTAAAATGGAAAAAGTAATGTTTTTATATGGGGGGGTTTAATTTGGCCCTGAAACAAGTATTCATCCATTGGGAATCTTTCAGACTAGCTTTTTTTTTTTAAACTTCAGGCTTGTCTAATGAAGTTAAATTCCTTTTACCCATCTTTGGTTTAGAAGTGAAGTCTGTACAGTTCATAATTGATATTTATTGCCTATATCAAAATAAATTGCTTTGTCTCATTTCTATTGGAATGCACGAATCTGGAATTCTGTACACACATAATGCACTTAATGCATGACTATATGCATATGAGAATATTCAGGTATGTGGTTTGAGTCTTACATGACATTTTGAAGTAAATGCATGGAATTGTAAGCCAGTGTAAACATTAACTCTTTAAATTTGGAGACTGTCTCTTATATCTTGGGAAAGGAGTCAAAATTATGTTTCTGTGATTTGCCAGTCCTATCTTAGCTGTTTCTATAGGGTCTGGTAGTCTCTGTCCTATAATATGCTTCAATATTACTATTGGTCTGTTTGTTTAAAAAAACTCTCCTGTAATCTTCTTAATCAGAAAGGTACAGATAGTGAAAAATGCCTTTTTTTAGGCAAGGGTCAATCTATAACACACTAAGATATTGTTTAACTTTACAATTGTATTAATGGAAACTTAAAACCCCAAACCTTAACCACACTTCTGTTGTTGAACAGTGTTCATGTTGCTAAGCATACAACACAGTTTGGGTCCTGAGCTGGCAGGACCAGAAAGATCAGTGGAAAAATTATTTACAGAGAAAATAGGATCTTGCCCTTAAGGTTCACTAAATGTTTTTCTCCTAGATCTTACTACCATTTGTTTTCTTTTTTCACTGGAGAAAGCAGAGTGCATACTGTCCACTTCTGGCTCCGGTATGTCACTAGACATACAGCACAGGTGAAAAATTTATTGGACACTTGCTAGCTAGAGGCTCATGTGCGTTGGGGGAATTCCAGGGCTAATACTGTAGTGAAAAGCCCACTGTCCAGCATCACTGCTGAGATGGCTGATGACACTGGGATTTCTATCCCTAGAGTCTGATTCATAGACTCCAAAGCCAGAAGGAACTAGGGATGTAAAATATTAACTGGTAAGCATTAGTTTTAGCATTAACCCACCCTAACTGTTAATCCCCAGCCCATGGCTGGAGCAGCTGCATCAGCCGGCTGACCCCGGCCCCAGCTAGAGCGCCCCACCTGCGCTGGCTGACCGGAGCAACCCCGGACGGAATGGCCCCGGGCCGGCCAGAGTGGCGCCAGCCCCTCTCCCTTTAATCGGTTAAACAATATAATTTTAATCTGTTAACCGGTTAAATTTTTAAACGATATCTACATCCCTAGAAGGGACCATTGTGATCATCTAATCTCACCTCCTGTATAGTACAGGCCATAAAACTTTCTCAGAATAATTCCTAGAGCATATCTTTTCGAAAAACAAGATTGGGGCCTCCATTTTCAGTATCAATTTCTGGATAGTTGATGTGCGCCAGATGTGAAGATGACCCAGCCTCCAGCTGCTGCAAGAGTGGAGCATTCTTTTCCACCAAGTGTTTGATGCTCTACCTTTCCTTCAGCCTCCTTTTTTGGTGGTGTCATGTTCTCCTTCAAACAATTCTGGTATCTGCCTCTTCTGCTTGGGAAAACTGTAGCAGTAGCAAAAGGAATAAGGTATGATTTCACTTGTGCCTACAAAGTTCTGAATAACAACTGCAAATCTCATGAGTCTTAACTCTGAGCTGCTGCTGATGATTGGAAAAGCAATATACAGCAGTCTCAAACACTAGAACAGTCTGTAGATGAACAAAGACAGCATTACATTTGTTTGTTTGGAGGATTATTTCACATCCTTAAGGGCTAGCTATTGAAATGAAAACTTACATGTTGAAGAAAGTAGTGGCTTAGTATCCATGTTTATGAGAGCTTCCTGCTGGCTAGTAGACTTCTTTTAATCCTTGACAGATCACTTACTATGTTAGTGCCCAGAGGTCCCAAATGAGATCAAGACTCCTTGTGTATGTACATACATAGTAGGTAAGACACTCTGCCTTGAATAGTTTACCATCTAAATAAGCAAGGCAGACAGCATAGGCAAAAGGAACTATTACCCCAATTTTCAATCTGTAAAATGGGGATTATGGGGTAAAGTGAGTTGACCAAGATCACATAGGAAATCTGTGGCAGAGTTGGGCGTTGAACCCAGATCTCCTGAGTCACGATTCAGTGCCTTAACCACATGACCATCCTTCCTCTTCCTCTGTTTTTTAACTTGGGCATTGTAGGTGAATTTCCTTGTCCAGTTTGATATAAATATATATTTGTGAGAAGGTTAAGGTTGCAAAGACAAGCACACAAGTTAGGCAGTGCCAATATAAGGTTTGTCTGTGCAACTTTAATTTGGCCCCCTTATGTATATGCTTTGAAAACCTTTGATTACATAATCATATACTGTCCCCTCCTCTCTCCCTTCCTCCCACCCAATGCCCCTGCCTTGTTCACTGGATGAGTAGTTATGCAGTATTTCTTTTATCTTCCACATTCAATGTAATATGAGCGTGACATAATTAACATCAATTAACATGGCATTCGTGATATTGCAGACAAAATAGATCTTGTCAAAGTAACTTGATATCTTGATTTGAAGAGATGACAAGTTTGTTTGTTTTTTGTATTCTTGTGCTTAGGAGCCCTAGTCACAGACCCCATTGTGATAGGCACTGTACAAACACATGTAACAGACTTCTGTAAGGTATTGGACTTGGCACCATGTGATCTTTTGATTGAGGAACTAGAATTATACAAAATGAACATGGTACATGTTAAATAAATTAAAAACTGGCTAATAGGTTGGGATTGGTTCTCAGCCTTATGGCATTTAATATTTTTATGAATGACCTGGAAGTAAACATAAAATCATGACCGTTAAAGTTTGAAGATGACCCAAAGATTGAGGGAGCGGTAAATAATGGAGAGGAGATTGAAACAGAGCAATAGAGTCAGTTGGTCATTTGGGTGTAAGAAAATGATATGTTTCAATATGGTCAAATGTTCAGATCACACATCTTGGAACAAAGGTATCCTGTCAAGCAGTGACTCTGAAAAACATTTGGGAGTTATGATGGATAATCAGCCGAATGTGAGCCTCTGGACCGACTTTGGCCAAAAGGGTTAATGTGATTGTAGGATGTATAAACAAGAGAGTATCATGTACGAGTAGGGAGGGTTTTGTTACCTCTGTATTTGGCTCTGGTGCAACTGCTACTGGAATACTCTGTCCAGTTCTGATGTCTACAATTCAAGAAGGAGGTTAATAAATTGGAGAGGGTTCAGGGAAGAACCACAAGAATGATTAAAAGATGGGAAAATTATGCCTTAGATTAAAGTGAAATATGCAAGGAGCTCAATTTATTTTGTGTTTCTAAGAGAAGGTTAAAGGGTGACTTAACCACGATTTATAAGTACCCTACATGGGGAGCAGAAATTTGATGGTGAAGGGCTCTTCAGTCAACAGACCTAATATAACAAGATCCACCGACTGGAAGTGAGAGCTAGACAAACTTAGGCTAGAATAAAGGAACACATTTTTAACAGTAAGGGTAATTAACCACTGGAATAGCTTACCAAGGGTTGTGGTAAATTCTCCATCATTGGCAATTTTAAAATCAAGATTGGGTGTTATTCCTAAAAGAGATGCTGACATTCAAACAGGAATTAATTCAAGGAAGTCTTATGGCCTGAGTTATGGAGGAGGTTATAATCTATTAATGTGTAGTCCTAGTCTTCATTTAACAAACCCTGCACTTAATACGAAATTATCAGTTTCCTCGTGCACATTTCTGTGGTGCTCTCCATAACATCTGTGAACTTCACAAACATTAATATGTCTTCATAACATCCCTATGAGATAAAGGCCAAAATCATCGAGTGTCCATTATTTTTGGGTGCCCAGCTTGAAACTGTAGGGCTTTCAGAGTATTCAGCAGTTTTATTGCACTTTATATGTTCAGAGCACAGCTCCAGTTGACTATAGTTGCAATTGTGAGTGCTCACCAAATCTGGTGGCAGAAGTTTTGTTTTGGGCATTCAGAAAATGAGGAACCCACAATTAGAAGACAGCTGTGAATATTTTGACTTACATGACTTGTCCAAAATCACACAGGAACTCTGTGGCAGAGGCAGGAATAGAACTCAGTTCTCTAGAGCGGCTTTAGCATCCTTAACCATTAGAATATCCTTTCTTTTCCTACAGTCCCCTGCCACATTCACTGAGCACCTTCCAGCTTCTGCAACAAATGGAGAATGTGCCCTACAGGCAACAGCCTAATTCACTATGCAACCCTGATTCATTCCCAGAGCACTGTCCGTCCAATCTGTGCACTGAATGAGATAGGGTCCTGGGGTAGAAGTGTAGTATGTGATCACGTAATTAAAAACTCTAATAATGCATACACACAAAGGAGCTGAATTGTGCAACCTTGATTTGAGTATTTCCTAATTTTTTGAGTACTTGACTGCAACCTCCACATTTTTCTAATGTGGATCTTATGTGACTTCCAATTTTTTGAATTTGGTTCCACATGATACAAATTAAATACACACATACAGTGACCGTCAAGTTAGGTCAGTAATAGGGTTTGGATCTTTATATCCACAGCACAATCCTCTACCACTTGAGCTAATAGAGTAACCGGTAGTGGTAATATGCTGTTATCTTTGCTGATAGCAGAAGAATGCAGAGACTGAAAACTCCTGGGTTAAATCCAGGTTTTGTAGGAGAGTGTTACCTAGTGGTTATAGATCCTTCTGTCTGTCTCTCCCCCCTCCCCCCCCCCCATCTGCTCCTCTCTTCTATCCAGTCCACCTGGCTCTTGCTCCCACCACGCATCCCTACCGCCTTTTTGCCTTCTGATTTGTGCAACACCTCTCCTTATTCCTCACCCCTCTGCATTTTTGGCAGGCAGCTTCCTCCTCCATGCTGCCTGGGTGCCAGCAGAGGGGCTGTTGAGAACACAGGCAAGACAGGCTTCCTGCTGTCCGTTCTCTTGGCTGCTGGGAGGAGCAATTTCAAGGAAAGAGCGGGGCTGGATAATGCTCAGTGAAGATGGAATCTTCAGAGAATTTAACTGCCACATTCTTAACAAGTCTGTATCGACCATGTGCTAACTGAGATTTTGTACAGCCTGGGTGAATTTTTACTTGGGCTGCAAAAAGGACATCTCTAACCTCCTTGCCCTCCCACACCCACCTCAAACTTCACACCCTTTCTTCAAAGTATGGAGGTGCTAGAGCTTTTCAGTGAATGGTTGCAATAAATTTTTTTTTTAGCATGAGGAAACAACATATTTTCTCCTAATCTCGTTCTCAAACTGCTGCACTGTTTTAGCTAAGGGAGAGACCAGGCATGGGAATTTTAGCCTGAAGGGTTAAAGTTTGGTGAAGCTATAAGCAACTGAAAGTAGCGTCTTTATAATGGAAGATATCAGACACCTTTAACTATAGGTTGTGTTACCAGCTCTGCTTATAATATGTTTGATACTTAGCTGGGAAGTACAATAGAGAAAATCCTGAAAACAGAATGAGTCTAGCAGAAGCTGCAGTTTTTCTATGCTCCTTCACAAGATTGCCAGCATAAGTATTATAACAATATGGTGGTGGTAAGTACAAGATCAGTTATTGATAGTTTGCCTCTCAGCCACCTGCATTCAAATTTTAAACCCTGGTTCATTGTGATAGAAATAGAACTTCAGCCATTTTTGTCTTACATTTTCCTCTTTTTTTTTATTTTGTAGGATCATGGATTTTCCAGGACATTTTGAGCAAATCTTTCAACAGCTAAACTACCAGCGACTTCATGGTCAACTTTGTGACTGTGTCATTGTGGTGGGGAACAGGCATTTCAAAGCCCATCGCTCTGTTTTGGCAGCATGCAGCACACATTTTCGAGCTCTCTTTACTGTAGCAGAGGGAGACCAGACCATGAACATGATCCAGCTGGACAGTGAGGTAGTGACAGCTGAGGCCTTTGCTGCTCTGATTGACATGATGTACACCTCCACACTCATGCTTGGAGAGAGCAATGTTATGGATGTCTTGCTGGCAGCTTCTCACTTACATTTGAACTCTGTTGTTAAAGCATGTAAACACTACCTTACTACAAGGACACTGCCAATGTCGCCACCTAGCGATAGAGTTCAAGAACAAAATGCACGCATGCAAAGATCTTTCATGCTTCAGCAGCTTGGACTGAGTATAGTGAGCTCTGCATTAAATTCCACCCAGAATGCAGAGGAACAACAAAATACTATGAACTCATCAATGAGAAGTAACATAGAACAGCGCACTACTTTTCCTATTCGGCGTCTCCACAAACGTAAACAGTCTTCTGAAGACCGGGCCAGACAGCGAATCAGGCCTACCATAGATGAGTCCATCATTTCAGATGTTGCCCCAGAGAGTGGGCAGTCAGTAGTTCATTCACGGGAAGAATTTTTTTCACCAGATTCGCTGAAGATTGTGGACAATTCTAAAGCTGATGTTGTGACCAATAATCAGGAGGATAACACCATTATGTTTGATCAGTCTTTTGGTGCCCAAGAAGATGCCCAAGTGCCCAGTCAGTCTGACAACAGTGGAGGAAATATTTCACAAATGTCCATGGCATCTCAAGCAACACAAGTGGAAACTAGCTTTGACCAAGAAGCTACTTCTGAGAAAAACAACTTTCAGTGTGAAAATCCAGAGATCAGTCTAAATGAAAAAGAACACATGAGGGTGGTGGTTAAATCTGAGCCCTTGAGTTCCCCAGAGCCTCAAGATGAAGTGAGTGATGTTACTTCCCAAGCAGAAGGCAGTGAGTCTGTTGAAGTGGAAGGAGGAGTAGTGAGTGCAGAAAAGATAGAACTGAGTCCTGAAAGTAGTGATCGTAGCTTTTCTGACCCACAGTCTAGTACTGATCGGGTTGGTGACATCCATATTTTGGAGGTGTCAAATAACCTGGAACATAAGTCTACTTTCAGTATCTCAAATTTTCTGAATAAGAGCCGAGGTGGCAATTTTGGTGCTAATCAAAACGATGACAATATTCCAAATACAACCAGTGACTGCAGAATGGATGGAGATGCCGCTTATTTAATGAGTCCAGAGTCTGGGCCTACTAATGGCCATTCCTCTGCTACTGTGTCTCATGTGGAAAATCCATTCAATGAATCTGCAGACTCTCACTTTGTTAGACCTATGCAGGATGTAATGGGTCTTCCATGTGTACAGACTTCTGGATACCGGGCAGCAGAACAGTTTGGGATGGACTTTCCAAGGTCTGGCTTGGGACTACACTCTTTATCAAGGGCAATGATGGGCTCTCCAAGAGGTGGAGCTAGTAACTTTCCCGGCTACCGTCGCATAGCCCCCAAAATGCCTGTTGTGACCTCTGTTAGGAGTTCCCAAATGCAAGATAGTACATCTAATTCCCAGTTGATGATGAATGGGACCAGTTCCTCTTTCGAAAATGGGCATCCTTCCCAGCCTGGTCCACCACAGTTGACCAGGGCATCTGCTGATGTTCTTTCAAAATGTAAGAAGGCCTTATCTGAGCACAATGTCTTGGTTGTAGAAGGTGCTCGCAAATATGCCTGTAAAATCTGCTGCAAGACTTTCCTGACCTTAACAGACTGTAAGAAGCACATCCGTGTGCACACAGGAGAAAAGCCTTATGCCTGTTTAAAGTGCGGCAAACGGTTCAGCCAGTCCAGCCATTTGTATAAACATTCCAAAACCACTTGCCTGCGGTGGCAGAGCAGCAACCTACCCAGCACTTTGCTTTAATCCTTCCCCCCAAGCCCATACAAATAATGCCAATACAAATTGTAGGAACGTGAACTGAACGATGTCTGGAGTATTAACACTATTTTGTTCAAGACTGCAGGTTAAGAAGCTGCCCTTGTAGTAAACACTTAAGTGTGATTGTGCCCCCCCCCCCCCCCAAAAAAAAAAAAAAAAAAAAGTCTTGGTCCTGTAAAATGGGGATAATACCATACCTACCTCACAGGGGTGTTGTGAGGCTTAAACAACTGTTTGGACGCGTTTTGAGATGCTCTGAAGGAGGCACTATAGACGTATTAAGTATTATTATTATTATGTAAATGCAGGTCTTGGGCTCATGGGGATGCAATCCCTAAAACCAAGTAGGGGTTGCTGTGGGGGGAGGTGGGAGGGAAGAAATAGGTAGGAGAGAATGGGTGAAAATGTAGCCAGCTCCTAATTATGTTAAAGTAGCACGTTTCAAGGATGAGAAACTGAAGTGCAAATTTTTTTTAGGAATTTTGTAAAATTGTGAAAGTGTTTAAATAAATAACTTGTAAAATAAGTTGATACATTATGTGTATGAACAAAAATGCAAAGAGCTCTTTACTGTTACTAATGCAGATTGCATATCCTTAAAGAAAAACAATCTTGGATACACCTGTCTACCACAAAATGCTTTAAAATGTTAATTAGGAAAATAGTTGTAGGGGTTCTGAATGTATTTTTGGCTGTTTTCCTGTAATGGACACTGTAATGAAGGTGCTTACCTTGAGTCCAAGACAAGTAACGTTTGGACTGTTAGATGTGTATATAGTTTGAATACAGCAAGATCTCCTAGGTGTTTCACCATTTTTTTCTGTAAAAACTTGTAATGAGTGATAAGTGACGTACTGTTTCTGTATGTGCTATTCTTAGCAGTATTTTAACCAACTTGTATTTCATATGTTAAAACTCCATATACATAGATGTCTGAAAAGAGCTTGTTATTGTCTACTTTATTTTAAATGGGAGATATGATCTGTGGTGGCTTCTTTTATTGTATAAGATAGTCTCTTACCCTTTCCAGATGCTGACAGTCAATCTGATCCAACTTATTGTGTAAGCAGACTATCCTTTTCTGATGCTCTTATCTTCAGGCTTTTTAATTTCCTTCTCCATATACTTATTGTCCTCCCAACCATGGATTACTTTGATCTGAGGAACAGTCAGGAATAAGAGCCTGTCTTGCCATATTCATATGCCTCTCTGGATAAAATGTAGCAGTTGACTCTAATTCTTCAATTTAGAGAAGTATCATAAATGTACTTTCCCACAAGTAAAAATCCAACACAAATTTAATTTAAAAAATAGCACTGTACACCTTGTAAAACAAGTTCAGTAATCTGTTTCCCGTGAATCTCACAGATCTTATTTTAATTTCCTCTTCTTTGATACCATTGTAACTAAAAAAAGGAAAGGAGTACTTGTGGCACCTTAGAGACTAACAATGGGTTTGGTTTTTTTTTTTAAGATGCACATCAACTAACTCCTGGAGTTCAACAAACTGGGTTTCTATTAACATTTTGGAGCACTTCTGCGGACCAGCGTTACTCCGTTTATGCAGAATTTGGGTTAGTGCTTCAGCACATCTGTCATATCCAGAAGAGACAGATCATGAGCATCTAATATAGCTAATTCTCAGAAGCAGCAGTTGGGGCTTTTTTTAATATAAAAAAAGCATTTGCAAACTTTCCAACCTCCTCCTCTTCAATCTGTTATGTAGCAAACTCATTCTGTGTCTGACTTTGATTAAACCTATGCTATTTTTTTAATAGGGATGTTGGCCTCCTGAAAAATCTTGGATTTATTTGAATGAAAGCTGAAAATTTAAATCCTTATTCCTCAGTTCTGTAGCTAGTTTAGTCTTGAGTGACTGAGACAGTTGAAACACTGGAACTAAACAATCATGGTCAGTACCACAGAAACACGGGACTCTGTATGAAACAATATCTGGCTGAGAGAGAAATAAAATGTACTCTTCTCTCCCGCTTTGTGGTGAGAAAACTGCCTAAGGGGTGTTAACATTTGATTTGCAATTTAAGCTTCTAAGGTAAGCAGGAACTTGAAACTATTATGAATGACATGATTCAATTTTTTTAAAACCTCACAGTCCCATGACTGTTTTTTAATGGTTACACTTCTGGCTTTTGTTTTTTTCAGGCACCAAGGAAATGTGCCAAGTTCATGAATAACATTAGAAAATGCTGCATTTTATGTGGTAATCATGTTGATGTCAAGGGATCAGTATTGTACTACGTCAGTCTCACTGCATCTCCATTAAAACTAGATCATCACTACAGTGCGGTGTTTTCTAATTTAATCTTATGTTGATGTTGCCTTATTGCTAATCTCTTGCCTTTTTCCAGTTTTGTTCCAAAACCTATTTTTTTTCTATTTTCCAGCTGTTTTCTTTATCTAGCACCTGTGTCTAAAACTCTCCCCACTCACAGGAAGAAAGCAGAGATGGGGGTGGGGCAATTAATGCACTTAAAATTAAGAATGAATATGAACATGTAAATGAAACCTATATTTAACTGTACTTCTGGATCAGTTTTTATAATAAAACGTTTGTGGTTATGTGAAAGGCCATAGTGGTAGGGAGGGCTGCTCTCTTCAGAAACAACAAAGAAAAAAATTAAAATAAACCTTGAATCTTTTAGATGTAACGAACTTAATTTTCAGCATATCAAATTATAGTGTTTCTAGGAGGACATATTACAGCTTCAGTAACCCATGTCTGACTGCTGTTGCTTTCTTGGTCTTCCTATGTGAAGCAATATCTCAGAATAAGCACTCACTACTGAACTGACCCATCTTGTAAAATGAGCAATATCTAATCTCCAAACCTGACAATTACAAAAATAACCTCACCCTGCTTGTGTTCAGACTTAATAGCCAAGCACTATAGTGCCATCTCACATGAAGCTATCAGTATGTTTATAATGTTATGAGATACATCTGAAAATAAACACTACATTTTTGTGCTGATGTGTCTGATTTAATTATTCACTTAATCCTGACTGGAACACTGATGGCCTGCAGTGGGTCTACCAGTCGGTGTGTTGGTCTCGGTGGAGTTGGTTCTCCCCTACAAAGCCCTAAATAACCTGGGACAGCCTTACCTGAGGGCTTGTGTCTCTCCCTGTACCATGCTGCCATTTGCAGGAATGCCTGAGCTGGAACCCTCTTGTAATAAAGCAAAGCGGGTGGCTGGCAGGGCATTCGGTGTGTGGGCTTGAGGACTCTGAACTGTCCAAATTTGGTGACCTTCCAGGTATGGTGTAAAACACATCTGTTTGGGTATTTTTGGAGAAGGTTGAAGGTATGATTCCTAGAAAATGAAGTGTCTGAAAGGAGGGTGTCTGGCTGCCTGAGTTCCCATTCACTTGATTATTTTAATTGTACTGCTAATGCTATGCTAGGGTACTGAGATCCTTGCTCAGGTGTCTCTTGGTTATTTAAATAAAAAACAAATACAATCCTGTAATATTACCAACACGACCTTATTTGTCTTGAAAACGATGCTACTTGTTGCCAACTCTTCCTCTCTTGGGCAGAATGCTATATGGAAGTAAATAGCTGGAAATATCTGGTGAGGCGCCTATAGTGGAAGAAAAAGATTTTGAATCAGTTGTGAGTTCCTTAGGGTGCAACGTGAATTACTGGTCTGTTATGTCCCCTTAGATCTCCAGCCTGGATTGCCTTTTACACTGCCTTACTGTCAGAACAGCAACCTTTCCAGGCTCTGTTCACTCACAGCCCCCAACATGTAAAGTCATTCCTAGTTGAACACGAGTGCTATGCCCAGCCAGCCACGAACAGATACAAGGTGACACCAGCATATCCCTCGGTCCCAGCCTTGCCCCCCCAAAAGTCTTGTACTATTCAGTGGCCCACTGGAATGTACTAGCTCATAATTAGTCGTCATTCCAACAGTGGATAATGAATATGCACCAGCCTTGTCTCAAGTGTGGGTTTCCCAGACACTTCAAACAAACACACTGGTTTAGATAAAACAGTAAATCATATTTAACTAGAGAAAGACATATTTTAAGTGATTTACAGGTGATAAGGCATAAAAGTCAGATTCAGTTACAAAAGAAAAAGATAAAACCACAATCTAATTTCTAGACTTTACCTAGGCTAACTCTAAAAGCAACATCAGTTGTCTTCCCATTAGATGCAATATAGGTCACAGGCTGCTGCTTTTTCCAGCCAGGAACTATACTCCCCTTCGTTCAGTGTTCTTCAGATATTTAGTAATGTCATGGGAGAGGAGAGGTGGCCAGAGGCTTTCTCCCTCCCACTTCTTCTACTCTAACCCTTTGTACTGGAAAAGTCTTTGTGGGGTCAGCAGTTCCATTGTGAACTTGTTCTGCAATCTGTCCTGTGGCACTGTAAATGTCAAGGTTCCTCCCCCAGTCTGAACTCTAGGGTACAGATGTGGGGACCTGCATGAAAAAAAACCCTCCTAAGCTTATCTTTACCAGCTTAGGTCAAAACTTCCCCAAGGTACAAAATATTCCACCCTTTGTCCTTGGATTGGCCGCTACCACCACCAAACAAATACTGGTTACTGGGGAAGAGCTGTTTGGACACGTCTTTCCCCCCAAAATACTTCCCAAAACCTTGCACCCCACTTCCTGGACAAGGTTTAGTAAAAAGCCTCACCAATTTGCCTAGGTGACCACAGACCCAGACCCTTGGATCTTAAGAACAATGAACAAGCATTCAGTTTTCTTACAAAAAGACTTTTAATAGAAATAGAAGTAAATAGAAATAAAAAAAAATCCCCCCTGTAAAATCAGGATGGTAGATACCTTACAGGGTAGTTAGATTCAAAACATAGAGAATCCCTCTAGGCAAAAACCTTAAGTTACAAAAAAGATACACAGACAGAAATAGTTATTCTATTCAGCACCATTCTTTTCTCAGCCATTTAAAGAAATCATAATCTAACACGTACCTAGCTAGATTACTTACTAAAAGTTCTAAGACTCCATCCCTGGTCTATCCCCGGCAAAGACAAAATATAGACAGACACACATACACTTTGTTTCTCTCACTCCTCCCAGCTTTTGAAAGTATCTTGTTTCCTCATTGGTCATTTTGGTCAGGTGCCAGCGAGGTTACCTTTAGCTTCTTAACCCTTTACAGGTGAGAGGAGATTTCCTCTGGCCAGGAGGGATTTTACAGGGGTTTACCCTTCCCTTTATATTTATGACAGTAAATAATTCGTTTATAGCTCCCCTTCTGGTGAATCTGTTATTAAGCAGGCAGAATGACAGCATATTTCAGTAACAATCATAGTAAAATCTCATAGCTCCATGTACAATCTTGATATGTTAACAGGACAATGTTGTTCTGTAGACTGAGTTTTCAAATGATACAAGGCATACTTCAAACAAAATATATCATGACCATACAAAAGTGGTGAACATGGGGTGCAGGGTGTCACATGGGGTACAGTATATTCCACCAATTTAAAAAGTCCCTTGGTGTTACAATAATTTTTTAAACTTGCTCTCCTCTGTCATGGGAAAAGGTCTTAGACCGACTGATGCTAGGTTAGCTACTGGAAAAGTTTGACAAGTTAGAACACATTTGTTGAGTTCTCTGTCTAAACATACATAACACCATTGTTTGTCACTTGGTTTATCTGCCTGTAGCTTCTCTATAGTGATACCAAGAGAAAGTCTTACATTTAGATCCATCTGCCAGTGTCAATTTCTTATAATGCAAACTTGGCTTAAGCGCAACACAAACAAGCCAATGGTGTCTCTGTGCACTCCACACCAGGGTTATGGTGCAGGTGATGGTGGTTTAAACACCAAGAAATCCTTGGACATTTAATGGCAATGGCTGTGATACTCCCACTTCTTATTTGATCAGCTGCCCCTGGGATGACCAGATGCCTATGTCTACACTACAAAATTAGGTCAATTTTATAGAAGTCAATTTTTCAGAAGCAATTATATATAGTCAATTGTGTTGTATATAGTCAATTGTATAGTCAAAGCATATTAAGTTGGCGGAGTGCGTCCACAGTACTGTGGCTAGCGTCGACTTTCAGAGCGCTGCACTGTGAGTAGCTATCCCACAGTTCCCACAGTCTCCGCTGCCTATTGGAATTCTGAGTTGAGCTCCCAATGCCCGATGGGGCAAAAACATTGTCCCAGGTGGTTTTGGGTACGTCATCAGTTGCCCCTCCCTCCCTCCCTCCCTCTGTGAAAGCAACGGCAGACAATCGTTTTGCGGCTTTTTTCCTGGGTTCACTGTGCATGGAATAGAATCATAGAACATCAGGGTTGGAAGGGACCTCAGGAGGTCATCTAGTCCAACCCCCTGCTCAAAGCAGGACCAATCCCCGACTAAATCATCCCAGCGAGGGCTTTGTCAAGCCTGACCTTAAAAACTTCTAGGGAAGGAGATTCCACCGCCTCCCTAGGTAACGCATTCCAGTGTTTCACCACCCTCATAGTGAAAAAGTTTTTCTTAATATCCAACCTAAATCTCCCCCACTGCAACTTGAGACCATTACCCCTTGTTCTGTCATCAGCTACCACTGAGAACAGTCTAGAGCCATCCTCTTTGGAACCCCCTTTCAGGTAGTTGAAAGCAGCTATCAAATCCCCCCTCATTCTTCTCTTCTGAAGACTAAACATCCCCAGTTCCCTCAGCCTCTCCTCATAAGTCATGTGTTCCAGTCCCTTAATCATTTTTGTTGCCCTCCGCTGGACTCTTTCCAATTTTTCCACATCCTTCTTGTAGTGTGGGGCCCAAAACTGGACACAGTACTCCAGATGAGGCCTCACCAATGTCGAATAGAGGGGAACGATCACGTCCCTCGATCTGCTGGCAATGCCCCTACTTATACATCCCAAAATGCCATTGGCCTTCTTGGCAACAAGGGCACACTGTTGACTCATATCCAGCTTCTCGTCCACTGTCACCCCTCGGTCCTTTTCCGCAGAACTGCTGCCGAGCCATTCGGTCCCTAGTCTGTAGCGGTGCATTGGATTCTTCCGTCCTAAGTGCAGGACTCTGCACTTGTCCTTGTTGAACCTCATCAGATTTCTTTTGGCCCAATCCTCCAATTTGTCTAGGGCCCTCTGTATCCTATCCCTACCCTCCAGCATATCTACCACTCCTCCCAGTTTAGTGTCATCTGCAAACTTGCTGAGGGTGCAATCCACACCATCCTCCAGATCATTTATGAAGATATTGAACAAAACCGGCCCCAGGACCGACCCCTGGGGCACACCACTTGATACTGGCTGACAACTAGACATGGAGCCATTGATCACTACCCATTGAGCCCGACAATCTGGCCAGCTTTCTATCCACCTTATAGGCCATTCATCTAGCCCATACTTCTTTAACTTGCTGGCAAGAATACTGTGGAAGACTGTGTCAAAAGCTTTGCTAAAGTCAAGGAACAACACGTCCACTGCTTTCCCTTCATTCACAGAGCCAGTTATCTCATCATAGAAGGCAATTAGACTAGTCAGCATGACTTGCCCTTGGTGAATCCATGCTGACTGTTCCTGATCACTTTCCTCTCCTCTAAGTGCTTCAGAATTGATTCCTTGAGGACCTGCTCCATGATTTTTCCAGGGACTGAGGTGAGGCTGACTGGCCTGTAGTTGCCAGGATCCTCCTCCTTCCCTTTTTTAAAGATGGGCACTACATTAGCTTTTTTCCAGTCATCTGGGACCTCCACCAATCGCCATGAGTTTTCAAAGATAATGGCCGATGGCTCCGCAATCACATCCGCCAACTCCTTTAGCACTCTCGGATGCAACGCATCCGGCCCCATGGACTTGTGCTTGTCCAGCTTTTCTAAATAGTCCTGAACCACTTCTTTCTCCACAGAGGGCTGGTCACCTTCTCCCCATGCTGTGCTGCCCAGTGCAGTAGTCTGGGAGCTGACCTTGTTCGTGAAGACAGAGGCAAAAAAAGCATTGAGTACATTAGCTTTTTCCACATCCTCTGTCACTAGGTTGCCTCCCTCATTCAGTAAGGGGCCCACACTTTCCTTGACTTTCTTCTTGTTGCTAACATACCTGAAGAAACCCTTCTTGTTACTCTTAACATCTCTTGCTTGCTGCAAGTCCAGGTGTGATTTGGCCTTCCTGATTTCACTCCTGGAAGCCCAAGCAATATTTCTATACTCATCCCTGGTCATTTGTCCAATCTTCCACTTCCTGTAAGCTTCTTTTTTGTATTTAAGAGCAGCAAGGATTTCACTGTGAAGCCAAGCTGGTCGCCTGCCATATTTACTATTCTTTCTACACATCAGGATGGTTTGTCCCTGTAACCTCAATAAGGATTCTTTAAAATACAGCCAGCTCTCCTGGACTCCTTTCCCCCTCATGTTATTCTCCCAGGGGATCTTGCCCATCAGTTCCCTGAGGGAGTCAAAGTCTGCTTTTCTGAAGTCCAGGGTCTGTATTCCGCTGCTCTCCTTTCTTCCTTGTGTTAGGATCCTGAACTCGACCATTTCATGGTCACTACCTCCCAGGTTCCCATCCACTTTTGCTTCCCCTACTAATTCTTCCCGGTTTGTGAGCAGCAGGTCAAGAAGAGCTCTGCCCCTAGTTGGTTCCTCCAGCACTTGCACCAGGAAATTGTCCCCTACATTTTCCAAAAACTTCCTGGATTGCCTGTGTGTGCAGATGCCATAGCACTGCTAGCCGTGCTCATCAATAGTGGTGTGCTTGCTCCACCGCTTCCGCTGCAACTCTGCTATTCTGATCTCCTGTGAGCTGGAGGCTTCTGCCTCAGGCTGCTCTCCCAGCTGGCAGCACCTACCCCTGCCTACCCCTTGCTCCCACGGCTCATGAAGCCTGGACAGTAGTAGGAGCAGTTCAGCTATAGGCTGAGCAAGTGCAGAATGGTGGTAGAATGTGCCTTTGGACATTTAAAAGCTCGCTGGCGCTGTTGGTCAGACCTCAGTGCAACCAACATTCCTGTTGTTATTGCTGCTTGCTGTGTGTTACATAATATCTGTGAGAGTAAGGGGGGAGATGTTTATGGCAGGGTGGGAGGTTGAGGCAAATTGCCTGGCATCCGATTTTGAGCAGCCAGACACCGATTCGAAGAGCACAGCAAGGCACGCTGCGCATCACAGACTTTAAAAACCAGTTTCATGACTGGCCAGGCTACAGTGTGACAGTTGTGTGTGTTTCTTTCTCCTTGATGCAAACCCACCCCCTTTGTTGATTTTAATTCCCTGTAAGCCAACCACCCTCCCCTCTCCGAAATAAAGTAACTATTGTTTTGAAACCATGCATTCTTTCTTTATTAATTTCAAAAAATTGAGATAACGGACAAGGTAGCTGCTGGTGGTTTTGGGTACATGTCATCAGTGACCACTCCCTCCATCCACGAAAGCAACGGCAGCCAATCATTCCTCGCCCTCTTTCCTAGATTGCCCGCACATATGCCATAGCACTGCAAGTGGGAGCCCACTCAGATCACCGCTGCAGTTGTGAGCATTGTAAACACCTCGCATTTGCCCTTGGAGATTTTGGCATATATATTGGCATTACGTCTTTTGGAACGGAGTTTGATAGCACGGATTCATCTGCCCCTACAGCGATCAGATCCAGTTCCTCCTGTTTGGTCCATGCTGGAGCTCTTTTGTGATTCTGGGACTGCATGGTCACCTGCACTGATGAGCTCGCCGTGCTGGCCAAACAGGAAATGAAATTCAAAAGCTCTCGGGGCTTTTCCTGTGTACCTGACTAGTGCATCTGAGTTGAAAGTGCTGTCCAGAGCGGTCATAATGGAGCACTCTGGGATAGCTTCCAGAGGCCAATACCATCAAATTGCATCCACATTACCCCAAATTCGACCCAGCGATGTCAATTTTAGCTCTAACCCCCTTGTCGGGGAGGAGTACAAAAATCGATTTTAAGAGCCCTTTAAGTCAACCAAAATGGCTTCATTATGTGGACAGGTGCAGGGTTAAACAGACCTAACGCTGCTAAATTTGACCTAAACTCGAAGTGTAGCCCAGGGTTATGATCTAATTAAGCAGTGAGATTTGCCAGCTGCTGAATATGTTTCAACCAGGAGCTGAGGCTAGCAGAGCATAAAAATATCAGATCCCTTAGAGTTAATACTCTACTCCATGGCTCTACTTATCCCGCACCACTGGTTCCTTGATATGTGGCAATTTTAAGTGTGCTTATAGATTACTGTTTGAGGTTCCAAACCCTTTCTGATGGACTCAATTTCTCAGACTTTCTCCTGTTTACTAGGCAACAAGAGATGGAGGGACTATTCCACTTCCTCTTCCATTTTCAGGGGGAGAGAAAGCCCCTCGCACAAAAGGCTGTAAAAAAGAGCAGGAAGACAAAGAGATCAAGAAAGGACTCTGTAGCTTCTCATTCCTGGGAAGGACAGTTTTCTAAATCTGAGCTTAAGCCCCCAGAGGAGGAACCTCAAAACAAGTTGTTTCAAGAGGAGTGTTTTGTTTCCATCCTGGCAAGTAGTGTCAGGCACTGAACAACCACTGGAAGAACCTCAAAAGGAGGAGGCATCAAAAGATGAGATGAATACATAGAATAGATCTAGACGGAAAAGGGAGTGAAACCACTCAAATACTTTCTCTCAGTTCAACATCTCAGACCTATCTCCCTCTACATGCAACACTGGAAGATGTAATTAGGGCTGAATGCAAAACCCAGCAAGAGCTCAGAGGTTGGCCAAGATGCAGTATCACGTTCATAGATCCAATCCAGACCTAGTTACTCTACCAAATGTGGATGCAGCCCTGTCATCCCTTGTCAAAGACAGGATGATCCCAGTTAAGGGTGATTTCTTCCCCAAGACCAGACAGAGAGGAAGACAGATTGCTTAAGGAGGAATTCAGAAGCTTCCTCTGACACCCTCTAGGTATCCACAGCCTCCATCTCTTCTACTTGAGCCATCCTGGCATGGACTGATTCTCTTTCAAGATCAGAAAATATTTTTGTGTGGGAGCCATTCTGAGAGAGCTTGCATAGCAGCAGCCTCTGTAGCAGGCCCCTGTATGACAGCCTCAGATTCACTGTGAGGACAACGTGCTGTGACCCTGCCTCATGTAATCACTTATGGCTAAGGTCATGGACAAGGCTGATGCTCATGGCAGACGCTCATGGCAGACAGATGCTGGCCAAGGCTATTCAGTGAGCCTCTTGACAAATCCACAGCAGGATCCTCTAAATAAATCAATGACGACTTTCCTGACATCCAGGTCCTCGAAAAGAGAATGTAGGCCTTATTTATTACAGATCACATTACTCCTTTTGTTCCTGCTCTGCTAAGTATCTGTGGAGGGACACCCAACCAGCCCTTGGCAGATGGAACAGGTCCAGGGGCACAAGGGGCAGTCGTGATCATTCTGGAAAAACCCAATTTTTAATCAAGCATGACCTGGGGCTGACCCCATGACATGGTCACTCAGACAGGGAGCAGGCAACAAGAATCTGCAGCTGGTTGCATCCACACCACGTCAGACAAACGAGTCCTGGATGGAGTCTGCCTGGGTTATGCATTAGAGTCATAGGTGAGTCCCAAACCTAGGTTCTTGATCTCCTGAGCTTCCCCCAACTAGATGAAACACAGCTGCATGAAGATGGCTATAGATTACCTTGCAACCACCCCCAGACTATTTACCCAGGTGCTAGTTATCCCAGCCTCTCAGAGAGGAGGGTGCACGCATATCGTTTCCTGTATGGTCTTCTGATCAGGTCCCACTCCTTGGAATGAGTACAAGAGACAATTTTCTGCAGAGCCGAAGTTCTTGAGCAGCATGGCTTCATTATCCACCATACAGACAGCCCATTGAGTCCAGCACAGCCCAAGTTACACTTGGAAGTCATGAGAGATACTGAGCTACACTAAGTTTTTCTAACAACAGACAGGATATGCAGGATGATAGATACTATCCCCCAAGTCAGCAATCACTGAACTTTATTACAAGGTTAATATCATCCCTCGATATGATGGTATCCTGCACAGATGTCCTGCAATAGTTCTTGGTTTCTCTGGATCCAGAGGACCCATCAACTCTATCTACCTTAATCTCATGGCCCAAAGCAGTATTCAAATCTCTATCCTGGTGGCTGCAAATCAGCTACGCGGCAGACCACACGGTGGCAGAGCCAGAGAGAATTGTGGTGACAACCAATGCCCGTCTCAAAGCATGGGGAGCTCATTCAGGGAACAAATCCATCTAAGGATCATGAATGGACAAGGAGCTTCAACACAGTATCAAATGGCCTCAAACAATCAGGAATGCCTTTAAATAGTGCTAACCACAGAGTTGAACAACTGAGATGTTCTAGTGATGTCTGACACCACAGCGGCAGTAGCTTCTGTCAGCAAACGAGGATGCACCAGATCCACAGCCATCCTACAGGAATCCAACTTCCTACATTAATGGGCAGAAAACAACCTTCTGTCCCTTTAAGCTCCCTATATTAATGTGGAGTTGAACACCCGGGCAGATTGGCTGGGCAGACAGAAGATAGAGACGGGGGAATGGAATCTTCACCCAGTCCTTTGACTCAATAGTCAGAGCCCTGGGTCACCCATCATGAGACCTAGTTCCAGTTTCTTCTCTAGAAGGGATCTCTGAGCCATAGCCAGGGATGCACTTTCCCCCGCAGTGATCAGGACCTGCCCTTCCACTTTTTGCAACACTCTCCAAGGTAAATCAGAGCATCAGAGTCTAAATACTCAGTTGTATAAAGTTAATTATATTATACCCTCCCTGACTACACGCTTCTATTTGACATCCCACTCTAAGGGATACGCAGACCTTCTCTGGCCAGAATAATAAAAAAAAAAAAAAATCATATCTTACCAAAAACCTGCGGATCCCATCCCATGCGCTGAAAGTCATTCCTGGGAGACTAATTTTCCCTCTCACAACTATTCTGCCCACATGGGTTAAGGCAGAATTCATAGTTGCTGCATAGTAGGAAATGTTCGTATTGGAAATTCTGAATTTCACTCTGTTCAGCCACCTGTTAGCTAATCCAGAGATCTGAATGTCTGAGTAGCCCCCCTATGGAGGCGTTTGACATACGCTGATGTGACACCTGCCCTCTGGGCTGACAACCTGGAGACTGAACTGGGGACCCTCACTGCTAAAATCGTGAGCTGCTACAATTTGAGCTACAGAGCTTTGCTCTCAAGTTGAGAGCGATAACAGACCCATATCCTCTGCAGAACAGGCATGGAGGGGGTCACGTAACATGCCGGCCATTGGGTCACATCTGACATTAAGTATGTTTAAATCTTTTGCTTTATCAGAGCCATAAAGAATAAAGCCACCCATCTGATTATGATTGTTGCCTTCTTGTGAAAATAGGACCAACTGATGCAGGAAAGGCAGTGATTTCCTTTGATCTCTGAGTTTCCATCCACATACAGTTATGTGCTCTCCAGAGTCCCACAAGCATTCAGTTTTTCCCTTGAAATAGCACAATATACATACTGCTTCCACATAACCACCACACAGCTGTGCGTTACTCAAGCCTGGTTTAATAAGTTCTACTTGCAGAACGAGAGAGGCACATACACCAACTTTACAGCAGGAACAAGTCAGGATCTGTGCTGCTTCTCTGGGCTAAGAGACAACGGTCATTTCTAAGGTGTGACCTGGCCTAGCCAGCGATGTTCTTGGGATTCTCTTCACAGCTGGAGTTCACTTGGCATACTTTCCTCTTTCAAGCCAGCCAGAAGGTTGTTAGCAGCCAGCACAGACATGGCGCTTCTGGTGGCATAGGTAGCACTTCCAATGTGAGGCAAAATCACTATACAGGGGAGAGAAGACATATTTCAGAGATTGGTCTGTGCACCAAAGCAGTACGCTTGTTTACTCTAGCATGTACACTTTCCTTTTGTGGTGGCACGTCTCTGTAACAAGTCTCCATGTGGGATGGGTCTGAAGTTTACCTGGGTTAATGCACCAGCCATGGAGTAACATGGGAGAAGAGTTTGGTGAGGCTATCCTAGTCACCATGGGTGAAATCCTGGCTCCAATGGCAGTTTTCACCCTGACTTCAATGGGGCCAGGATTTCACCCCAGGTTTCCAGAATTACATCATCTCCCCAAACCATAGTCTATTAGCAGCGCTGGCTGTAGCTTCACCCGTGAACAGAAGAGCAAGGTGTTTCTGGTCAAGAGAGCGAGGGAAAGTGAAAGCCAACTCCAGAATGTCCTTGCTTTTGTTGGTGTCACGGCTACATGCCAGATGAGTTTGGTATCTGAGCAGCTCTGTCAATTAAATTAATAATACATTTTAAGCTTAATGCTTTTATAGGGGAGATGAAAAGCATTTGTGATCTTGTACCCTTAATGTAGTATAAAAGCTACCTCTTTAAAACTAAATATTAGAAAGCATAAAGTCATGACCTCTTGTTCCTAACACAGAATCACAGAACTGGAAGGGACCTCGACAGGTTATCTAGTCCAGTCCCCTACACTCAAGGCAGGACTAAGTATTATCTAGACCATCCCTGACAGGTGTTTGTCTAGCCTGCTCTTAAAAATCCCCAGTGATGGAGATTCCACCACCTCCCTAGGCAATTTATTCCAGTGCTTAACCACCCTGACAGTTAGGAAGTTTTTCCTACCATCCAACCTAAACCACCCTTGCTGCAATTTAAGCCCATTGCTTCTTCTCCTTTCCTTAGAGGTTAAGGAGAACAGTTTTTGTCCCTCCTCCTTGCAACAACCTTTTATGTACTTGAAAACTTATGTTCCCTCTCAGTTTTCTCTTCTCCAGACTAAACAAACCCAATCTAACATCTCACAGTTTGACAAGAACATAGGACTGGAAGGGTCTTCCTGGCTCACTAACTCAAGTCCCATGCTATCCCATTCCTGAATTTAGGAAGGGTTGTTTTTATATAACATAAAGGAACAAATTATAACCATAAATTGTTTTAATTAGGGCTGTCAAGCGATTAAAAAAATTAAAAACTGTTTAACAATAATAGAATACAATTAAATATTTTTGGATGTTGTCTACATTTTCAAATATATTGATTTGAATTACAACACAGAATACAAAGTGTACAGTGCTCGCTTTACATTTAGTTTTGATTACAAGTACTTGCACCATAAAAAAAACAAAAGAAATAGTATTTTTCAATTCATTCAATACAAGTACTGTAGTGCAATCTCTTTATCATGAAAGTTGAACTTACAAATGTAGAATTATGTACAAAAAAAATAACTGCATTCAAAAATAAAACAATGTGAAGCTTTAGAGCCTGCAAGTCCACTCAAACCTACTTCAGCCAATCAATCAGACAAAGAAGTTTGGTTACAATTTGCAGGAGATAATGCTGCCCGCTTCTTGTTTACAATGTCACCATCTGAAAGTGAGAGCAAGCGTTCTCATGGCTCTGTTGTAGCCAGCGTCACAAGGTATTTACATGCCAGAGGCACTAAAGATTCTTATGTCCCTTCATGCTTCAACCACCATTCCAGGGGACATGCGTCCATGCTGATGATGGGTTCTGCTCGATAATGATCCAAAGCAGAGCGGACCGACCCACGTTCATTTTCATCATCTGAATCAGATGCCACCAGCAGAAGATTGATTTTCTTTTTTGGTGGTTCGGGTTCTGTAGCTGCTCTTTTAAGACTTCTGAAAGCATGCTCCACACCTCGTCCCTCTCAGATTTTGGACAGCACTTCAGATTTTACACCTTGAGTCAAGAGCTGTAGCTATTTTTAGAAATCTCACATTGGTACCTTCTTTGTCAAATCTGCAGTGACAGGGTTTGTAAATCAAACAACGTGTGCTGAGTCAGCATCCGAGACTGCTATAACATGAAATATATGGCAGAATGCGGGTAAAACAGAACAGGAGACATACAATTCTCCCCAAAGGAGTTCAGTCACAAATTTAATTAACACATTTTTTTAACGAGTATCACCAGCACGGAAGCCTGTCCTCTGGAATGGTGGCCGAAGCATGAAGGGACATATGAACGTTTAGCATAATTGGCACGTAAGTACCTTGCAATGCTGGTTACAAAAGTGGCATGTGAATGCCTGTTCTCACTTTCAGGTGACATTGTAAATAAGCAGGCAGCAGTATCTCCTGTCAATGTAAACAAACTTGTGTGTCTTAGCAATTGGCTGAACACGAAGTAGGCCTGAGTGGACTTGTAGGCTCTAAAGTTATAGAGTTTTGTTTCAGTGCAGTTATGTAACAAAAAACAAAAGAAAAAAATTTATCTTTGTAAGTTACACTTTCATGATAAAGAGATTGCACTACAGTACTTGTATTAGGTGAACTGAAAAATACTATTTATTTTTTTTACAGTGCAAATATTTGTAATAAATAAATATAAAATGAGCACTGTACACTTTGTATTCTGTGTTGTAACTAGAAAAGGAGTACTTTTGGCACCTTAGAGACTAACAAATTTATTTGAGCATAAGCTTTCGTGAGCTACAGCTCACTTCATCGGATGCATTCAATGGTTTTTCCACTGAATGCATTCGATGAAGTGAGCTGTAGCTCACGAAAGCTTATGCTCAAATAAATGTGTTAGTCTCTAAGGTGCCACAAGTCCTCCTTTTCTTTTTGCGAATACAGACTAACACGGCTGCTACTCTGAAACCTGTGTTGTAACTGAAATCAATATATTTGAAAATGTAGAAAACATCCAAAAATATTTAAATAAATGGTATTCTATTATTGTTTAATAGCGCAATTAATTTTTTTAATCACGCGATTAATTTTTTTATTGGCTTGACAGCCCTACTTATAACACGCTCATCACCTCGGTATCTGAGCACTAAGGTCCCAATCCATTGATGTTAATGAGACTCCTCATGCTCAAAGCTAGACAATGTGCTTAAGTCCCTTGCTGAAATGGGATCTAAGTTCTCTGATGGAATACTGAGATCAGTCAGTGAGATGTTTGCAAATGAGCAAATACATTTTAATTAACACACACACAGCTGACAAGGTTTTCCCTCCTCAGTGCCCCTCATATCACACTGCCTTGCTACGGCGCAATGCTATGAGCAGCTTGCTTAAGGACACATGGTTTGACTTTCCCTTGCCTGTGACTAATTAGCCCCTCATATTAAACCCTTGCTAGACATGAACCATGCCAAGCTCACCAGGACTGAAATTCCTTGTCAGGTCAGTGTGGCAAACAGAATAGCAAGAACTACATGAGCCCCCTCCTCTAGCCACTAGAAGCCACTGCCTCCCCATTAGAAGTGCAGGAAGTGGAATGTCAAAGAAGGTGCAAACAGCTGCTGTTTGCAAAGACGGTAGCTTACCACAATTCTTCAGGGAAAGGAGAGGGTGGTCAGTAGGCAGCGGCTCCGGGGTTGTGACATCCAGACCAGCAGCTGCAATCTGGCCACTAACCAAAGCCTGGTACAGGTCTTCCTGGTTCACCACCGCTCCCCTAAGAAACACAGTTTAAGCTATACAAGAGCTAGATATTGTTACTGGTAAGCCAGACAAGCATGGGATACAAACACTGCCACGTGCTTAACTTTACACGCTCGAGTCATCCCACCGGCTTCAGTGGAATGACTCACCTGCCTGAGCGTTTGCCCCATCAGGGCCTTAGGCACGAATAATCAGCTCTGTATGTCACTCTGTGCCCGTTGTTCCATACCACTAACCATCAGGTTCTGCTTAGCTGTTCTCTCCATGCTCTGTACCGGGTTATCGTAACAGTCTCTGTACTCAGGTACAAACCTGGCTGTAGTCCAGGGGTTCTCAAACTGGGGCTCAGGACCCCTCGGGGGGGGGGGGTCACAAAGTTATTATATGGGGGGGGTCGCGAGCTGTCAGCCTCCACCCCAAACACTGCTCCACCTCCAGCGTTTATAATGGTGTTAAATATATAAAAGAGTGTTTTTAATTTATAAGGGGGGTTGCACTCAGAGATTTGCTTTGTGAAAGGGGTCACCAGTACAAAAGTTTGAGAACCACTACCATAGTCGCCCATTGCATTCTAATCCCATTTGGACACACATAATTTGAAGTGTGTTTAAGCACCGTTTTAACCCTCAGCTGTAACATCCATGTAGATGGGACCGTAGCATCTGGCCAATCCCCAGGCGGCTCCTATCTTCCCCGGTGACAGTCCGCACACCCATTCCTGGGAGAAAGGCCGTTTGAGTGTCACCACCAACACACACAAAGCTTTTCCACCCTGGAGAACAGCCGCAGCCACTTCCTCCCAGGAAGGAGAGACTCTAAGATGGCACCCGCTTTGCAGCGTTTAGAGCGGCAATAATCCCATGATGTTCGCTGAACTCCACCCTAATGGGGAGAAAAGTTACTTTCTTGTGTACATTAATATAGAATATCCATTTAAAAGATAGTCGCAGCAGGCCAAGCTACAAGGCTAGCAAGCACAAGCTCAGAGCTGGTGCCACAAGCCAATACTTGCCCCCCATGGCTATGGCAATTTCAGCATAATCCCTTGACCTCCATAACACCCGTGTATCAGGTACCTGAATATCACCCGCTTTTCCTTTTGCACCCACAATCTAGTCTTGTTTAAGATGACAGTGAAGACTTTCACCTGCTTGTGTTGATAAACACAGACGTTTTCTTCATTCGGCTGAAGAAATCCTTGTTGCACACTCCTTTAGTGTCAGGAGTTAAGGAACAGGTAACAACCACAAAGTCTGATTCCTCTGCTAGCTTGGCGAGTGGGACTGGGGGGAAAAAAACCAAAAAAACCCACATGTAATGAGTCTCCTGGGGGGGGAGGGGGTCTTGTTTATTTTCACTAGTTTGGGAACTACCCAATGTCCAGTAAATAGTCATTAGTGAGGGACTAGTGCTTCAGGAAGACCTTGCTAACCTCACCCCATGACTGGGTTGCCAAACCCAAACAAAAACAACATATAAACAAGGTGCCATATTTTAAAGGACCTTTAAAAAAAAATAGACCAGGTTTCATCAACCAAAAGAGGAAATTTACCTGTGCTTAGCAAGTCCGTCTTCCACCCCAGAGGTGGCTGCATTGTGCATTTCAGTGGTGGTACAGATTAGTTAGCAAAATATTACCATAATATTTTAAACAAACATTTAGAAGTTTAGGGATCTGGGGCAAAAATTGGGGATTGGTCCTGCTTTGAGCAGGGGGTTGGACTAGATGACCTCCTGAGGTCCCTTCCAACCCTGATATTCTATGATTCTAAATTCTGTAAGGCCTGAAGACAGATTTGACAACTCTTTCAGCTTTCACCCAAGGAAGGGAGGAGAGAAATAGGTAGAGTTCACTGGATTTACAAACCAAAAGACTGACCCCAACAGAAATTAATTTTTTTGGAACCGTTTATTTTTCAAACACAAGTCACAGCTGGGCAGCAGCTTAGGACTTTGCAGGACAAAGTCTATCAATGAGTTTGAACATGCAGAAAGGCACAGTACAGAGAATGTGCATTATTATAGGTAGGAAAACAGATACTTGATATAAACGTGACTGTATCTGAAGAGAGTCTCATTTGGGAATTGCCAGTTATTTCTAAGAGGTCTGGGATGAAATCTTGGCCCCACTGAAGTCAGTGGGGTCCAGATTTCACTCATGACATCGTCACCACTTTCAATCAACAACATACGAAATGCGGTTGTGCTCTACACTCAAACACCAGCCACTCTTTGGGGCCTTAATAATACTTCAGCACTGCTACCCTGCGCTTGAGGAATCCTTCCAGTTTCCAATCACCACACCCAAGGACAAGATCTTCCCTGCATCAACTCATTTGTGGGCTTTGTTATTCTGCACTTACGAAGAAAGTTTTGTTTCCAGAGCTGTCTTTCCAGCTTCATTTATGTCTCTTACCAAACTCGGCTTGAAACTCCACGGCGTTCTCCGGTTTTGGGCGACTTCCCGTATACAAAAATTTCTTGACCCCGAATGGCTTTAGACGGCGCGCCACTGCCTGTCCTAAAAACAAGACAAGGTCACGTCTCTGCACACAGAGATCACGCACTGCAGGAGGTATCTCACTAACCCTGCAATCTGACAGCCCAAAACCGAGCGTATTGCTCCTGCATCTTTCAGCAAGGCCGCAGGATGCATCCACTATTCCCTCAACTGCAGTGAAACCTGCCACTTTCATTAAGAGATTACTGTAACTTCCCCAGCTAGCATTGTCACTGAGGTTTCCCATTCATTTTGGAGGGAACATGCTCTCATTCACTCCGTGGGAAGTGAAGGAATTTTTGATTGGTAGGGCGGCTGCAGCAAAGGGAATGATGGGACATTAAATCTGAAGTGACATTTTGGAGAGAAAATTTAAGGGAGATTAAAAACAAAAACAAACAAAAAAAACCGGACATTGACCAACTCAACAAGCTAATAGACAAGCCAGCACTCCCGTACACCATGGACTTTGTCTGGGATATTTGTTTAACTGAAATAAAGCAAGAGAAAGTCCAGTTTGCTTTAGGAGTCTGATAAGGTGGAAATATGTGCATGTTTTACAAATTAAGGTCTAAGCCTGATTGCAATCGCACGCTGACTGGTAGGATGGAGAGATGGATTCCTTCTTAGTCAGCCTCGGGCTCCTGGGGGGCAGGTGAATGGGGGAGTGTCCCATCAGCCACTGGTTTGAATGTCCTCAGAATCTTTTGTCCTTTACAGTTCTCTTTATTTATTTTGCAGTTTCTGTGAATGTGCCCAGCACCGCTACCACGGGGCAAAGTTAAACACAAAATTGTTAGCATAACCAAAGAATGAAGTAACGTGTGAACTCCCCACCTAACGGGTGAGAGCATAAATGTCTGCTCAGCAAAAGCCTGTGTGAACACAGGGGCTGAAAGCTACACCCAGGTTTCACTGGATTCTATGAATAACAAGAAAGAGAACACTTGAGTCATGGGTTGTTCCCTGCAGGAAAGGGGGCTGGACACAAGTTCACATGCACACAAAAAACAGAGGCAGAGAGAAGAAAGTTTCTGGCGGTGATAAAATTGAGTAAAATATTAAAGCTACAGACAGTACACACTGGAGATCTAAACATCAGCTTACTGATCACTGAGTTCGTTATTTTAATCAATCATTCTGTTCTATACAGGTAGTTGTACTGTGCTCATCACCACAGTAACTGAGCACCTTCCACGAGTGCATTAAGTAACGACAGCTGGTCTGTATCTGTTCTCTCATCCTCTCCCCAGAGGGAGAAGTGTGTGCAATGAAGTGTCTTCTTTTGGAAAATTATATCTTACACACACACACGCGTTGCTATGTCAGTCAACAGTGCTCACATTATTGGGAGATAAATACTAGTATATATCTACACAAAAGAATACACTCACCTATTCTTCCCAGCCCTATGATTCCTACAGTGCTACCGGACAGCCCGTATCCACACATCCACAGAGGCTTCCATGTTGTCCAACCACCACTACAAAAGGAAGTGAAATACAAACAGATGTTAGACCGATTCCATTTTCCAGGTTGGCTTGGAGTCTGGATATGGATCCAACAAATTACAAATGGCACAAATACTTCACAACCCACGTGTCACATACTGGTAGAAATGATTTAGCACCCTAGAAACAGGTATGAATGGTGTGAACATGCAGCGACAGGGTCTATAATGTTCCTGCTTTAAGTCACCTTAGCGTTAATTAGAGCAGCCTCAAGACTGATCTAACTTTTGTTCCACTCCCCACAAGCCCTGGGTACAGCCTTTGTGCAGCGAACTCTGGCCATACCCACAACGTCCTTCCCACACTGGGAGCAGGTCCAGTGCAGGGCCCTTCTAGCTGCTCTCTTCTGGCCGGGGAGGCCCCATGCACAATCTAGGGGGCTCTTCAGGGGGCCATTTTCACCTCCTTTAAGGCCCCTTTATACTGCTACACACGCTCTAGCTGGATCACTGCCCAAGCACACAGAGTTATGCCTTAGATTTAGGACTTAAAACTGCCTCTTTGTTAAGGTGCAAGATAATTGCATTTAATTCACTGGGCTCACAGAACGATGTTGATCTCAGCTAGTCCAGTGCAAATCCAGAGTAACTGTAACTGCATCCATTTAAACTTCTCAAGGCAGGGACTGCCTTTACTTTGGTGTATTCGGGTCCAGGATTGATCAAGCACACAGTCTATGGAGTTACTTACTCCAGACTCACACTGACATCACACAGCTCAGAAGCCAGTCCTAAATTGTAAATACTCACTTCTTCACTTCCTCCACTGACTCCGGCAGCCTGCGACACACAGCTAAGAGCAAAGCTACCGAGAGCTCGGCCGTGGCATCGGTCAGGATGTCCGGGGTGTATCCCACACGGATTCCACTGCAATTTAAACACAGCACTTCGGTCCTCAAGTGTTAACACATGAAATGCTCGTTTGTTTACATTTGGATGAAATCCTGTTTGTATTACACTGCATTCTGCTGGGCATTTTTTCTACATGGGTTCTTATATCACCATCTTTTCGGAGCATCAACCAAACCATAATTAATCAATCACTGACCCTCACAACCCCGCTGGGAGCTCAGGCAGTACAGATGGGGAACTGAGGCCCAGAGAGACTGAGGGTCACGTTTTAAAAGCTATCTAGGTGCGTAAAGATGTAGACAGGTGCCAAATGGGATCCTTTAAAAATCTGGTCCTTATGCCCAGATCCTCAAAGGTATTTAGGTTCCACTGAAATCAATGTGAGTTAGGAACAGACATACCTTCAAGGATTTGGCCCTAAGTGGCTTTCCCAAAGCTGGGAGCTGAACCAACATTTCCCGAGTCCCAGTGCAATGCCTTACCCCCAAGCCGACCCATCCTCTGTTCCAATTGGTTTCTCTCAATTAACAGTTCGCCATCTCTTTCACCCAAGAGAATGGCAGGGGACACAGAAAACAGCGGAAGAAAATGCATTCCATGTTTACGAGTGAGCACACAAAGGAGCAAACAATACCGCTTTTTAATTTCTTCTAGAGCCAGATGGTCAACACCCACAGACAGCGTGCTGATTGTTTTAAGGTTGGACCCTGCAAAACATGAAGACAGAACCCTCAAAACCTACAGAGCTTAAAAAGAACGAAACACAACAACAGAACAAGGGAAAAATTAAAGGCTAAAAATGTCTTACAATTACTGGTTTGTAATTGTCTGAATCTTCGGAATCTACTCTAATGACCAGAAACACCTAACAGGGCTGAAACTGAAGGAGGTCAATGCTACTTTCTCAGGCAGCTGACTCTGGACATTTGACAGTGCTTTGTGTCTAGTCAGTTTCATTGTTTCCCCCTCACAGCTGGTCAGTTTCCTCCTTCACTGAGATTCACAGAGTTAGGCCAGAGTGACCATTATGGCCACCTGATCTGATCTCCTGTTAACACAGGCCAGGGAACGTCACCCACTTATTTCTGCATCAAGCTCATAACTTCTGTTGGATGAGAACAGATTTTTTACAAGACACCTTGTAAACATCAACTGGGAAGGGAAGCAGAAAATCCCTTTAAAGGCATTGAAACCAAAGTCAGGAGAATTTGCCAGAAATAGGATTTTTTTTAAATGCCAAAAACATCAAAGAAAGTTGACAGTGTTCCGTTAGCTAAGGAAAAGTCTCTTTAAAGATGCTGTATCTATACTCCTAGCTTCTTCTCCTTGGCTGGGATGGGAACAAGTCATTCTTTAGTGGTCATTTTCTGGGGAACTCTACGCTAGGCAGAGAAGTTTCTTTTTGCAGGGAAAAAACACACACCCAAAAGGGACTGACAGTGAATTCTGGCTAGTGAGGTTCACTGGATCCTGAATTTCTGGCCAGCGGACATCAGGGAGCTAGACACATCTCTTCATGTCTTACAACTCTGTGCCGCCATGATGGAGGGACACAGTGTGAGGTGGAATTGAAGTGGAAGATTCGTATTAATGCATGGCAGCAAAGGAAGGCTCAGCCAATCCACTTCTCAGGGCTGTGAGGGAGAGACACCGGGACTGAGATCCGGGCAGCACGGACACAATTCTGTATGTCCTCTCTTTCTTCGATGACAAAGGATTAGTTAGAGCCATTCACGAGAGCCGCCACCCATACCCACCTGCTGCATCGAGGACCTCTTTGTCTATCTGGTCAGACAAGACACAGAGCAGTCCATGCTTCCCAGCCACCCCAGCCAGCAATTCTGACCGCGGGATAGGTTCATCCGAATCCCATTGCTGGATGCTGCAGCTACAAGGATACAGGAAAGTCACAATCACATTAAAGCAAGAGAAAGAGGCCCCCTTCAAGCCAGCACTCCGCACTGCCCCAGGTATTCGTACTGTGTTTGCCAAGGGAAATCAACTAAATGGAGTGAGAAACACACTCTTATTTTAGGCAGGGAGATTAGGATTCCCTTTTTTCCTCCCTTGTGGATTGCCCTTTCACATCCAGGATGGTGGCACACAGTTGCTAAAATACAGCCACATGGTGTCCTGTGTAGCACACGCAAGCCACCTGTGAACTGGCACATGAAAGGCCCAGCACCTTCTTTCAATAACTGCAGCAGCGGAAGGAGGAAGAATAGTGGCGGGATCTCTTCAGACGTAGAGCAAAAAACATTAGTCTTGCAATGACCTGACAACACATACACGCTGCTCGCTTGGAACACCTTCTGAGCTCTGGCATCACTTTCAGCTTGGTCAAACCTTGCCTCAAGCCCGCATCAGCTGGGATCACTGCGTACTGGTCTGGTGTTCTTTACACAGGCTGTCTAACGTGGAAACCTTGGTTTTTAAAGCTCCAAATGGTACAGACATTAGGGCAGGTCAAGAACTTCCCCTTGAGCCTCAGCCTGGACAGTATCTGTGCTCAGAAGTGACCCGTCTTTCAGGGATCCCCCCAGCTGGACTACATCAGCAGCCCTTACTGTGGAGAGTCCTGGGATGCAGAACTGGCTTTCCCTTAACCTTTGCCCCAGTTCATCCTTCCAGTTTTAAATAGCAAATGAAACTTTCCCTGGGTAGCACTTGCCTCTCTAGGTTCTTATATGGCTCTCCCATCACTGGAATATCTGAGCACTTCCTAATCAACAACGAATTTATCTCCACAGCACCCCCATGAGGCAGGGAAGTATTGTCATTGCCATTTTACAGATGGGAAAACTGAGGCAGGGACAGACTAAGTGATTTTTCCAAGGTCACACAGGGCAGTCTGCATCCCTAGCCAGCCCCTTAATCACACAAACCTAATTGCCCACTCCTTTCTGAAGGCCTTGTTTTGGATGTTGGTTGATTTGCTCTTTTCATTTTACTGCCCCCGGCGCCCCAACAGTGCTCTGTGAACACATTTCTGCAAATCAACGTGGGGGCCTACAACTTTACAGAAGGCGTAGAATGCTGCAGGCAATTTAAATGAAGACACCACACAACCACTTACTGCCCATGCACTAGCGTGGGGGGGAGGGGAGGGCCAGGGGTCACTGAATTTCCGTAACCCCAGTAACTGATATTCTGTCATATGTGAAAGTTGCTTGTTTTCTTAAAGAACAAAAACAGGCACAAAACACAACTTAACTCATTTTAGCATATTCAATGCATGAAACGACGCTGAGCTGTCGGAATCTATGCGCCAGGAGAAGCGTAATCCAATGGCAGCCACAGCAGAGCTGGGGGGGGGGCAGGGGTTAATTCTTTTAAGGCACTGTTTGCCCTTTGGCTTTGCATAGACAAAATAATGAAGGGGGGGGGGGGTCAGCTGTAGTTAGGAAAACAACTTTCAGTACAAGACACAGGTTTTGTTTCTGAATGTTTTGCCTGGGAAAGACTGGAAGGCTGGAGATAGTTAAAAAACTGGTGATCTGAAGTTAACGTACAATGTCAAACTAAGGTTAAAACATTCAGGTAACCCATAGCCAGAGAGAGGGAGGGAGGACACATAACAGGCCTCCTTCTGCTCCCATTGAAGTCAGTGGCAAAACTCCCATTGATTTCCCTGCTGCAAAACATAGACCCTGATCCTACCAACACCTAGGCATGGCCTTAATTTTATACACGAGTAATTCCACTGATGTCAACTGGATTAACCAGGTGCATAAAATTAAGGATATACACAAGTGTTTACACAATTGGAATTGGGACCTTAGCTAGCTATATTCTATGCACAGCATAGTTATTGTTATTTTAACTTTTTGCTTCCTGGAATCAAAGGCACCGACCAGCATCGGAGATCAATTGCTTACAAAATAGTTTGGCATTTTTAAATGAATTTTTTTTAAAGCAAAGTCTTTTCAAGTCACAGGAAGGGGAAAAAAGGATTCTGGGCACATTTTTCAAAAGTGCCACAAATCCCAAAATCAAGGGGAGTTAGACCCCCCAGATCCACAGAGATAGTTACACACCTAAGTGATTTAGGAGCCCAAATCTTATCGAAAGTCAGTGGGACTCAGAGGCTTCAAAGGACAACATTTTCAGAAGTGCCTAACACAAGAAGGGCACAGCAGTTTGTTTCTTTCCTTGTAAATAAACACTAGCTCTCTGTCCCCCAGGCCTCAGCCTCTGACGGGTCATTTACAAGAAAAAAGGAAATTACCACCCTTCTATAAACGCCTCTCATCATCCGAGTTTGTCATGGAAAGGGTCAGAAACGGACGGAACTGCTGTAAAATAGATGGCTCCACACCAATCCGCATTGTAAACACCTGCCCTTGCCCTCTGGGACACAGAGCACAACGGCGCGCACCCTAGAGAATCACTCTGTGTGTCTCGCTGTCCGAAATAGGCTGTGAACTCTTCAGGGCCGGGTCTCTTGTCTTTTTACTAGGGCTCCAGGTCCACTTACAGAGTGACAAGTGATGAACTCAGCGGCTACATCTGGACCCAAAACCCTTAATTTCCCTGCTGGATCCTTCTCTCTAGAGCAGCATCTGAAGGTTCCTATTCTCAGGCTGGCAGCTCCTGGGGGCAGGGGCGTCTCTGTTCGGTGTTTGTACAGCGCCCGGCGCAACGGGCCATGGCGGGCGCTGCGGGGCACCATGGCCACACGCAGAGCAGATAACACCGCAACAAGGACCATCTGACAAGGCGTCTTCCGCCTGCCCCTGGCTGTCGGTGGCAGCAATCGGCAGAGGACCCCAGCGCATTTCAGGGGGGCTGTGCGCCCGTCACAGGCGCTGGTGACGGACTCCTCAGCCCCCGGGACGCAGACATGGGGCCTGCCTTTCCAGAAGCAGCGGCTGATCCTGGGTGCCCAGGCTGCCACCCCTCCGAGGCGCTGCCCGGGCCTCCCAGCAGGGCCGGGGCTGCTCAGCACCGCTCGGGATCGAGCCCCGAGTCGGGAGCCCCCGTCCCCCGCAGAGCCCCACTGGCCACGGCACCCGCCCGCCGCGACGGGCCCAGCGGCCCCGGGGGCGGCCGCACGTGGGGGGAGCCCAGCGCCCGCCCGGCTCTGCAGCGCCCAGCCCCGGCCCTGCCGCCTGCAGACCCGGACCGGGGGGCCCCGGCCCCGCCTGCAGACCCCGCCCGGGGGTCCCAGGGCCCAGCCCCGCCGCCTGCAGACCCCGGCCCGGGGGGCCCCGGCCCGGGGGGCCCCGGCCCCTGCCCAGCCGCCGCTTGCAGACCCCGCCCCGGCCTCGCCGCCTGCAGACCCCGCCCGGGGGGCCCCGGCCCCTGCCCCGCCGCCGCCTGCAGACCCCGCCCGGGGGGCCCCGGCCCCTGCCCCGCCGCCGCCTGCAGACCCCGCCCGGGGGGCCCCGGCCCCGCCACCGCCGCCGCCTGCAGACCCCGCCCGGGGGCCCCGGCCCCGGCCCCTGCCCCTGCCCCGCCGCCGCCTGCAGACCCCGCCCCGGCCCCGGCCCCGGCGCCTGCAGACCCCGCGCCCCGTCTTACACGCCGGCCTGGCTCAGGGCCGCCAGCCCCTCGCGGGGGATCCGCCGGGTGACAAACGCCTGCATCAGCCCCGCAGCCGGCCGAGCGGAAAGCGGGGGCCGCCCCGGCTTCCCTGCACCCTCGCCTGGCTGCCCCCGCGTCCTCTCTGCGCCTGGGCTGCCAGCCTCCTTCCCCGCCTGCGCGCGGCTCGCTCCGGCCTGTCTGCCCGGCGAACCCCGGGAGCAGCCGCCGGGTGCTTTGCTGGGCCGGGAGCGGCGGGGCCTTTGCCTCTGTCTGGATCCTTCGCTGCACGCTCCGATCACGGGCTCCTCCCCCGGGGCAGGCGTAGGCGAGGCCAGACGGGAGCAGCCTCCCCCGGCAGGTAGTTAACCTGGAAGAGCCATTTTGGGGCGCTTCACGGAGTGGCAAAGCAGACGTGGGACCTTCCATCCAACTTCTCTTTTCTCTTGTCAAAGGTTCCCTCCCGAGCAGCAGCGAGAGGGAAAGCTCCTGAAGGTGCATCCCTGGTTCATACTAAATGAAAGCGATTCGCCCGCCAAAGGGGTGGCTGGAAGGGTGTGACACCCGGCTCCAGAAGGATCCATGGAAGTGCTGTTGGACACTGCAGTTTCATCAACCTGAGAATTGCACCCTGGCCAGCAATCCATGGAGCGACTGGTCTAGCCTGTTTTAGGAAAGGATCAGCTGTTTACCTCCAAGAATAACATTGTCAGATGCAGAAACTAAGTCATAAAGTTACAAGGGATCCCAGTTCGATTGCTTCAGAGTCCGGAGCATGCACTGATCGGCCGGGGGGTTCAAAAGGAATTTCCCACCACTACACAGGATTGTACAGTCCAGTAGGTACCTTATGGGTTAGTTGTTTGTTCCTTCCTCTGAAACATCAGGGATAGGCCTGTTGGGGACACTGGGGCATGGCCACTAGGTAACTCGAGGGGATGGAAGACCACGAGTGTCGATGAAGCCCCCTCGCACTAGGCCCAAGTGTCCTTGGCCCCCCCTCCCGCCTGGAGGCACTCGCAGCAGCTCTGCGTACTAGGCCCAAGTGTCTTTGGCCCCCCCCGCCTGGAGGCACTCGCAGCAGTTATGCTGAGGGTCTGCAACAATATGTTGCAGAGTCAGACGGCCTGAAACTAAGCAAGGCCGAACAGGGCAGATATGGAAGAACAATGCTGAATAAAGCAGCTTTATGTATAGTTTAACAAATGATACAAAAAAACAAGGGAACTAGCTGCGAACTGGATTGGCTGGCTGTATGGATACTTAGGGTAGCTTGCTATTGGATAGGTATGCTGGGGAAAAGGATGTATAAAAGCCTGTGTAACTTCCTGCTTTGTGTGCAGGATTTGAGATTCTATTCTCCCTGTACCTTTTTGAAGCTTCAAATAAACTTTTCTGCTTCTCCACCCCATTGTGATTATTGGGTGAAGCACACCGGGTAGCGAACCAACCCCTGCTGTTGTTTTGCCTCTCGGCACTGGGTGCCGGCAACAGGCCTGAGACAGGTTATCAGACCACTTCAGTGTTTCACACATTAAAGCTGACTTCTCTCGGGCGCTGCAAATAAGTCAAGAGGGAACGGGGAAAAAATGTATTTCTTTATGGCATCCTTATTTTCAGTAGCACGCTGTGAAAGCAGGCCCAGCTTTCCTACACGCAGCAACGACGGGTCAGCAGTTGGTACCTTGGCAGAATGCAGCAGGGATTTCTGAACCCTGTTTCCGGGGCAGTCCCGGGCAATGGCTCTGTGTGTGCGTTAACTTGCATTTATGGCGTCTCTGCTGATATGTGAGCAGAGTGTGCTTCTTCAGCCGGCGTTTGACCCAGAACAGTCCCCTGGAACTCCAAATGATAGGAACTAACTGACTAACTTCTGCCCTGAGAAACCCCACTGCTTACAGAGCGGGAGCCAGGGGTACAAGGCAGGGTAGAATTTGCTTCTCCACAACTAGCTAATGGATTAATTCTGCTCTTAGCAGCAGCAACATAAGTCCAGAGGTGTCTTCAATGGCTTCCATGGAGTTACTCTGGATTCACACGGTTGTCAGCGAGGTCAGACTCGGTCCCTAACGAACCTATCTAACTAACCAGCAAACAAACAAGCAACAATATGTTTTGCAGGCAGCCATTCCCCCAGGATGTAGGCCCTTAGTGAGAGAGGTCTGATTGGATCGCTGAGCTGCCGGCTTACATCCTGCACAACATGGCCCAGTGCAGAGCTGGCTATTTCACGGAGCACATTGGCGCTGTCCTATTGATCTGCTGGCACCTCCAGAATCGCAGTTGGGAGCAGCATTTCGGTTGCCCTTAGTGAAAGCAGAACTCTGCACGCCATCAATAAAGGGCAAAACAACTGAAAGAAAAAACATCTGGTTTGGGGAAGGGAGGGGGTGAAACCACCCCCGCCTGCTTTCAGCCCAGAGCGGTTTGAAGACACCAAAATAGCGTGCCTTGAAAGTCAGTGAGAAGAGGATGCTGCTGAGAGAAGAAGGAGCTCCCTGGGGATTTCTCAGCTAACAGGGCCAGCCCTAGATAGATACCCTAATTGCGCAGCCATACTGTTGCAGGCCTTTGTTTTGTCAGCATTCGTCCCAGCATGCAGTGTAGATCATCCCCCTCTCGATGGCCTGACTCCCCTTGCTTTGAACTGTGCAGTCCCAACCCCCTCCCAGGAGTTGAAATCTTCCCTCTCCGTCTGCTCCCTGCTTGTGACACTACCACAGACATGACAAGTGCCGAGCCCTGCCCCTAGGGTGACCAGATGGCAAGTGTGAAAAATTGGGATCAGGGTGGGCGGGTAATAGGAGCCTGTATAAGAAAAAGACCCAAAAATCGGGACTGTCCCTATAAAATCGGGACATCTGGTCACCCTACCTGCCCCCCACCCCTTCCTTCCCATTTCCCTAATGAGCATCCTCCTCTTGCCAAGCAGTCCCAATCTGCCCGAGGCTCATTCACACTTTCCTTTGCACAGGGCTCTGCAAAGCCCAGGCCTGGCATGTGAATGTCATTGCTCCTCAGTGCCTGGGAGTTGCGATGTGCTCAGCTCTGATAGCAGGGTGAGCCTGGGCTGGCGGGGCATGGAGACGTGGTATTCAGGGATGGAGACCTTCACAAATTCCAAAGGTTTGGTTTGACACATAAGAATGGCCATACTGGGTCAGACCAAAAGTGCCAGGTGCCCCAGAGGGAATGAACAGAACAGGTAATCATCAAGTGATCCATCCCCTGTCGCTCATTCCCAGCTTCTGCCCATCCTGGCTAATAGCCATCGATGGACCTATCTTCCATGAACTTATCGAGTTCTTTTTTTGAACCCTGTTATAATCTTGGCCTTCACAATATCCTCTGGCAAGGAGTTCCACAGATTGACTGTGTGTTGTGTGAAAAAATATTTCCTTTTGTTTGTTTTAAACCTGCTGCCTATTAATTTCATTTGGTGACCCCCTAGTTCTTGTGTTATGAGAAGGAGTAAATGACACTTCCTTATTTACTTTCTCCACAGCAGTCATGATTTTATAGACCTCTGTCATATCCCTCCCTTAACCATCTCTTTTCCAAGCTGAAAAGTCCCAGTCTTATTAATCTCTCCTCATATGGAAGCTGTTCCATACCCCTAATCATTTTTGTTGCCCTTTTCTGAACATTTTCCAATTCCAATATATCTTTTTTGAGATGGGGCGACCACATCTGCACACAGTATTCAAGATGTGGGAGTACTATGGATTTATATAGAAGCAATATGTTATTTTCTGTCTTATTATCTATCCCTTTCTTAATGATTCCCAACATTCTGTTCGGTTTTTTGACTGCCGCTGCACATTGTGTGGATGTTTTCAGAGAACTGTCCACAATGACTCCAGGGTCTCTTTCTTGAGTGGTAACAGCTAATTTAGACCCCATCATTTCATATGTATAGCTGGGATTATGTTTTCCAATGTTCGTTACTTTGCATTTATCAACATTGAATTTCCTCTGCCATTTTGCTGCCCAGTCACCCAGTCTGAGAGATCCTTTTGTAGCTCTTCACAATCTCCTTGCGACTTAACTATCTTAAATAGTTTTGTATCATCTGCAAATTTTGCCACCTCACCTTTTACCCGTTTTTCCAGATTGTTTATGAATATGTTGAATAGAACTGGTACCAGTACAGACCCCTGGGGAACACCACTGTTTATCTCTCTCCATTTTGAAAACTGACCATTTATTCCTACCCTTTGTTTCCTATCTTTTAACCAGTTACCAGTCCATGAGAGGACTTTCCCTCTTATCCCATGACTGCTTACTTTGCTTAAGAGCCTTTGGTGAGGGACCTTGTCAAAGGCTTTCTGAAAATCTAAGTACAATATATCCACTGGATCCCCCTTGTCCACATGCTTGTTGACCCCCTCAAAGAATTCTAATAGATTGGCGAGCCATGATTTACCGTTCCAAAAAAACATGTTAACTCTTCCCCAACAAATTATGTTCATCTATGTGTCTGACAATATTGTTCTTTACTATAGTTTCAACCAGTTTGCCCATTACTGAAGTCAGGCTTACCGGCCTGTAATTGTCGGGATCACCTCTGGAGCCCTTTTAAAAATTGGCGTCACATTAGCTATCCTCCAGTCACTTGGTACAGAAACTGATTTAAATGATAGGTTACAAACTATAGTTAGTAGTTCTGCAATTTCACATTTGAGTTCCTTTAGAACTCTTGGGTGAGTGCCATCTGGCCCTGGTGACTTATTACTGTTTAGTTTATCAGTTTGTTCCAAAACCTCCCCATATGACACCTCAATCTGGGACAGTTCCTCAGATTTGTCACCTAAAAAGAATGGCTCAGGTTTGGGAATCTCCCTCACATCCTCAGCCGTGAAAACCGATGCATAGAATTCATTTAGTTTCTCCGCAATGGCCTTATCATCCTTGAGTGCTCCTTTAGCCTCTCAATCGTCCAGTGGCCCAACTGATTGTTTAGCAGACTTCCTGCTTCTGAGGTACTTAAACATTTTTTTGCTATTACTTTGCGAGTCTTTGGCTAGCTGTTCTTCAAATTTTTTTCTGGCCTTCCTAATTATATTTTTATACTTCATCCTCCAGCGTTTATGCTCCTTTCTGTTTTCCTCACTAGGATTTAACTTCTGCTTTTTAAAGGATGCCTTTTTGCCTTTCACTGCTTCTTTTACTTTGTTGTTTAGCCACGGTGGCACTTCTTTGGTTCTCTTACTGTGTTTTTAAATTTGCTCATATATCAGTATCCCCAGAATGAGATGGGTCTCTGACGCTTAGCCAGCCTTATCCCACCCCTGAGCCATGTCCCCGGCAAACTTTCTGGCTCCTTTTGCTCCATCCCCCAGCACAGTTCAGACTCCCTCCTGCGTTGACCTGTCTTTCTGCTGCTAGTTCCTCCCTCTCTCTAGCCTCAACAAGCTCCTGACAGACACCTGGCTTTCCCACCATGACACGTCCTCGCTGGGGCCCAGACAGTGGAAGAACTCAGTGAAGGTGCACCAAGGCTAAGCTGTTGAGCATTTAATAAATCCACTGGACTTCTAGCTTGAGGCCAAGTGCGGTAGAAAGATGCATGTTGCTCTTCATCTCATAATGTTCTGGCTACCACAAACGAACAATAGGCTACCAAAAATGCTGGGAGGTTGGGTGAAACCTCACTGAAGCTGGTGGAAGTAACCGAGGCCCTTCGTTCAGGGTAAATGTAAGAAACAATGAAGCTAGTTTATGGAACCAGGTTTCTGAAACAATAGGAGCCACCACCTAAACTAAAGCACAGACACGTGGCAAGGCTTGAGTAGAAGCTGAGCCATGTGGCCCCAGGGGTTTCCCCTAGAGACTGACATAGTGAATGCAGGGGTTGGGGCATTGGTTGGTGCAGGGGTGTGAGAGAGAGAGAGAGAGAAACAACCAACAGAAACGAACAGAAGGACCAAAGAAGCTCCAGACACAACCAGAGAAGCCCTGGTAGCAAGACCAAGAGAAAAAGCTAAGGGAGAGCTTTTGGGCTGAGTGCTGACTGAAAGAGGCTCGTAACTGTGTCTTGCTGTTTGATTCTTGCTGTGTTCAGGGAAACGGGACGTTGTACATAAACAGGATTGCATCAAAGAAGCACCTGACTCCATCAGCAGTTTCTCCTCCTAATGGAAATAACCAACTAGACCCTGAAAACTAGCTAATCGCTTGAGTTGAAAAGAGGTAACACCATACATGCACCAATTTACTACTAGATGTCTCCACTGCACCCATCCCAGCCACTCTTTGTGATGTGTCTACTAGAACTTGATGGAACATTTTTGACAAAATGTAGCTGTTTCCATAAAACTTTTGTCAGAGGCAGCGGGTGAGACTCATGCTTTACAGCTGTGGTTTTCAAACTTTTTTCATTTGTGGACCCCTGCAAAATTTCATATGGAGGTTTCAACCAGAAAATGGACACTTTGACACCATTCCAATGTGGAGACCAACTTTCAAACCTCGAAAGTTGCTGCAAAAAGGAATTGTCATTCTCCCGCTATCTCTTATGTCTAAACTTTTGGAATTAACATTTGATGTACTGATGGCATGCAGACTGTGATAGATGCAAACCAGGCAGGTGAATAATACATTACGTTGTCAGCAGGCATGAAAACACTGGCGAATCAAAATCAGCCTGCCTTTGCCCAGAAAGAACCTATGAAGAGGGAATGCACCAATGAGTAATGAGCCAAATTCTGTGCTGATTTGTACGCAGCTGAAGTTAACAGGAAGTGAGCAACTGTAAATCTACACAGAATTAGCATTAGGTCACCTCAGACATGGCTGGATGTTTAAATAATGAGCCACGAACTGGGACGCGAAGATAAAAAAATCCATCTTCTTTAGAAATTTCTCACTGTTTCAGGCTGATCTGGGATTAGGTTGCTGGCCTAGAAGCTTGGAGACCTAGGAGCAAGTCTCTGCTGTGGGGAGGCTTTGGATCAGGCACTTAGGATCTCCGGGTCTCAATTCTCTATTTGTTCAATGGGGATAGCGGCACTGCCCTGCCCCCCAGGGGTGCTGTGAGGTTAAATCATTACAGATTGTGAGGTGCTCAGAGACTACAATGATGGGAGCTGGATAAGTCCCTTAAACAGATAGTATTTCTCACTCCAAATATTCCAGGAGCTCCTTTTGGTTCAGGCTTTTCAATGACCGCTTTCCTTGAATGAGCAGTTCTGTTGACGTCCAGGGAGATTCCTCTGGGTTAGCAAAACAGGCAAGAGCTTGGGATTTCCAATGGAACCTAAGGAAGTGAGGCAGCCAGTCGGGTTTGGGCACTTAACTCCTTTGAACGTTCCAAGCTATACCTCTTAAGGTAGGTCTCCATTTCTGGTGGTGTGTAGAGGACACACACTGCATGCCCAGCTAGCACGGGTATAAACAGCAGTGTAGATGGTGAAGCACTGTGTAGGTGAGTACAGATACGCCAGAAGAACCCTAGGGTTTTGGCCAAAAGAGTTAGGGGACTTGTAAGGAACCTGAATCTCCCCACATGAGTGGTAGATTATTGAGATAACAGCCCATCGAAGGGTTTATCCTACTTGTGGACTGGTCAACAGTGGAACACATCCTGTTCCCTTACTCAGGTGAGTAGCCCCAGTGAAGACAGAGTGATCACTTGCACAAGGAAGGGGAAGCGGGAGTTGGCCACCGTGCTATGCTTGCAAGCATATGTCTTAGGAATCGAGTGTGTTGAAAAATTGATTTGCCTTGATTTAGTTGCTTGAGATGGGCTCTAGGTTTTCCTGTAGGGTTCAGTAAAACTACAACTTGTCCAGTCCACCCTCAGAATTCACAGTGCGTTTGTGATCTCGTTGGAGAACCTCACCTTAAAACTCCAGTGGAGGCATAGGCTGGGTGTGCACGAGACATTCATTTTGCACACACACTGAATGCCAGACTGGCCCATGGCTGCACTTTACACTCATTTCCACCACTTTACTCCTTACACTTATTTTCCAGTACACTTAAATCATGCATGGTAAGTTACACCATTGTTTAAAGTCCTTGATTAATTTGCTCCTCCCTCTCCCCCGCCCATATGTGTTCCTCTTCCTCAGACGACAGCTTCATTTTAGTCCTTTTTACACACTGTGACTGGAGAAAAAAAAGACAATAATAATTTCCAGTCAGAATATGATGAATCACATCTACTGTCAGTAAAATAAATATGCAGCAACCGAGAAAATACACATGGTGACTGGGGACAAATGAAGCACCCAGTATGAAAAATAAAACCCTTGAGAATCTTACTCTTAATGCAGCAGATGTAACGTACTGCACTGAAATAAGACACTAAGATATGAGGAACAGAATACAAGAGGTGGATATAAAGATTTCATTTTGGTTAATTAGGAACATCAAAACTTTTGCCGTTTGGCAACTATCTTTTTTATCGCAGTGGAAGCGGAAAGGTCTTTTCACGTCGTTAATGGACAGTAGCTTTCAGAGGTTCCAGCATAACGAGGAGAACATAATCTGAATTCACAAAGAAAATTAAACTAAAAAAAAAAAAAGTGCCAAGGTTGATAACAATGTTATACATTTTATTTCTGGGAATGTGCCCATTCTAAAAATGCAAATTTACTGGAGATCTTCCCTGCTGATTGCCTAATGCACAATAAGACTACAGACAGTTTTAATGAACCCTCTCCCCCTTAGAAAATGTCAAGTTAGCTTTGAGAAAAAAGGTCACGTTTGAAAGCGATTGCTTATCTCTTGGTGACATTCATGTCCAGCAACGAGCAGAACACACTCGCTATAACGAGCTGCTAATGTCGGGGGGGGAGGGTCCGTAGACGAGTGCTGTGGGGAGACACGGTGCAATATGTAATACATACGCTGAGCTGCAGCAGGTTGGTAATGGGAGGAGAGGGAGGTGGACACAGTACATCTGAGACAGCAGTAGAACTGGCCTATTCTTTCTCTTGGTGAAGAAAACAGTGGTGCTCTCGCCCTCCGACAGCTTGTCATGGGACCTCCGCTGCTCAAATAGCGCCCAGCGATGGCAGGCTGCATTCATCCAGGCCAGGGTGGTCTGCAGGAGGGCTTGAGCACAAGGAGAGTGTGTGCTTTGCGTCCCCCTCAGAGTGGCACCTCCTTGCCCATGGCTTTTCCCTGCAGGCCTGCCAGTAAATTGCTGGCAGCTAAGGCGGCCATGGCGTTCCGGGTAGCGACCGTAGCGCTGGCGATGTGGGGGAGAATAACTGCAAAGAGAAAGGGAACAAAGTCCCGAGAGATCATTTCTTGGTGCTGGAACCTGCAATAGCAATCAAAGGGCCTGCCCCAGTGTGAATTTCACCCTTTCATCAGCGTTCATCACCCACTGTGCAGATGTCCCCTGACAACGTTTGCCCTGGCCGTGGGAGACAATCGTTTCCTGGGACAGACTGCACTCAGCGCCTGAGCCATAGCCCAGTGAAGACACTAGGATTGTATTGACTCTGGATCTTGTTAGGGCCCTCACCTGCAGCTCTGCACTTTGGGTGGGAATACGACAGGCAGGGATGCTGCCTAGCTAAAATGATCCCAGGAGGACATTTAAGGACAGGAGGGGGGGGAAGTACAGATTGTTTGACGGAGGTGGGGAATGGGACTCTTCACAGAGGCCTTTTCACCCCTTGTAATTTAGCCAGCTTTGCTAGGGGGGCTGCAAGCCCGGAGGATTGAAAGGGCACTGCCAGGAATGGCCGGCTTAAGACTAAATCTACGAGCTGCATTTTGTCTGCATGCGAGTCACATCGACCCTCCGCTCTGCCTGCCTGCTCCATCCGTGTGAGCTGGCAGGGGATTGAAATTTACATGAATTCTGCAGGGGTTTAAAGGATTTTTTAAGTTAAGATGATGTTTTAGTCAAATCCTGCCGGATTCTTATAAATGTCACTCTCCTGGTGGCTCATAAGACCAGAAGAGGCAAAGAGACCAGACGGATAAGAACATAAGAATGGCCCTACTGGATCAGACCAAAGGTCCATCTAGCCCAGTATCCTGTCTTCCAATGTTGGCCAGTGCCAGGTGCCCCAGTGGGAATGAACAGAACAGGTAATCACCAAGTGATCCATCCCCTGTCGCCCATTCCCAGCTTCTGGCAATCAGAGGCTAGGGACACCATCCCTGCCCATCCTGGCTAATAGCCATCAATGGATGTATCCTCCACGAACTTATCTAGTTCTTTTTTTGAACCCTGTTATGGTCTTGGCCTTCACAACATCCTCTGGCAAGGAGTTCCACAGGTTGACCTTGTGTTGTGTGAAGAAATACTTCCTTTTATTTGTTTTAAACCTGCTGCCTATTAATTTCATTTGGTGACCCCTAGTTCTTGTGTTATGAGAAGCAGTAAACAACACTTCCTTATCTACTTTCTCTACACCAGTCATGATTTTATAGACCTCAATCATAATTCCCCTTAGCCGTCTCTCTTCCAAGCTGAAAAGTCCCAGTCTTATTAATCTCTCCTCATACAGAAGCCGTTCCATACCGTTAATCATTTTTGTTGCCCTTTTCTGAATCTTTTCCAATTCCAATATATCTTTTTTGAGATGGGGTGACCACATCTGCACACAGTATTCAATATGTGGGTGTACCATGGATTTATACAGAGGCAACATGATATTTTCTGTCTTATTATCTATCCCTTTCTCAATTATTCCCAGCATTCTGTTCACTTTTTTGACTGCCGCTGCACATTGAGTGGATGTTTTCAGAGAACTGTCCACAATGACTCCAAGGTCTCTTTCTTGAGTGGTAATAGCTAATTTAGACCCCATCGTTTTATATGTATAGTTGGGATTATGCTTTCCAATGTGCATTACTTTGCATTTATCAACATTAAATTTCCTCCGCCATTTTGTTGCCCAGTCACCCAGTTTTGAGAGATCCTTTTGTAGCTCTTCACAGTCTGCCTGGGTCTTAACTATCTTTAGTAATTTTGTATCATCTGCAAATTTTGCCATCTCACGGTATACCCCTTTTTCCAGATCATTTATGAATACGTTGAATAGGACTGGTCCCAGCACAGGCCCCTGAGGGACACCACTATTTACTTCTCTACATTCTGAAAACTGATCATTTATACCTACCCTTTGTTTCCTATCTTTTAACCAGTTACCAATCCATGAGAGCACCTTCCCTCTTATCCCATGGCAGCTTACTTTGCATAAGAGCCTTTGGTGAGGGACCTTGTCAAAAGCTTTCTGAAAATCTAAATACACTATATCCACTGGATCCCCTTGGTCCACCTGCTTGTTGACCCCCTCAAAGAATTCTAGTAGATTGGTGGGGCATGATTTCCCTTTACTAAAACCATGTTGATTCTTCCTCAAGAAATTATGTTCATCTATATGTCTGACAATATTGTTCTTTATTATAGTTTCAGCCAGTTTGCCCAATTTTGAAGTCAGGCTTACCGGCCTGTAATTGCCAGGATCACCTCTGGGGCCCCTTTTTAAAAATTGGCATCACATTAGCTATCCTCCAGTCATCTGGTACAGAAGCTGATTTAAATGATAGGTTACAGACTACAGTTAGTAGTTCTGCAATTTCACATTTGAGTTCCTTCAGAACTCTTGGGAGAGTGCCATCTGGCCCTGGTGACTTATACTGTTTAGTTTATCAATTTGTTCCAAAACCTCCCCTAATGATACCTCAATCTGAGACAGTTCCTCAGATCTGTCACCTAAAAAGAATGGCTCAGGTTCGGGAATCTCCCTCACATCCTCAGCCATGAAGACTGATGCAAAGAAGTCATTTAGTTTCTCCGCAATGGCCTTATCGTCCTTGAGTGCTCCTTCGGCACCTTGATCATCCAGTGGCCCCTCTGGTTGTTTAGCAGGCTTCCTGCTTCTGAGGTACTTAAAATTTTTTTTGCTATGGGTGGCATAACATGCACAGGGATGTCCCTGGGCCGCAGGCAGGTACATGCGCCGGTCGGTCTGCACATGAGCCTGGCTCTTTGGGGTGCGCAGGGGAAGTTGACGGCATGTGTGTTTATTTGTAATGCTCTTGGAAAGTTGCAGCCTAGGAGAATGCATGCCTCTCTTTAGCTACTGTCATGCCAGGAAAGGGCCCCTTTTCAGCTGGGGAGAGCTTTGAGTGAGTTCCATGGCCCAGCCACTCCTTGGGCTCACTTCTGGAATGACCAGCGAAGGTGCAAACTACTGCTAATTGTTGTTATTAGTTGTATTACTGTAGAGCCTAGGAGCCTAGCCGCAGACCAGGGCCCCATGGTGCTAGGCGCTGTACAAAGACAGGACAAAAAGACAGCCTCTGCCCCAAGGAGCTGACACCTGGTGGTTTGGTATGATGTGAAGCTCCATCCTCTGGACAGGGCAAAACTATTGCACTTCTTCTGCACGGGCATCTAACTGTCACCATGTGGTAGTGACTACACAGCTGGGCCGGTTTAAAATTGGCAACCAAGGCCCTGCCTAGACTAAGGAAATAGGTCACGCTTGACACCATGTGGGCCAATGCTTTTAGACATGACTTTACGCCTCCTGTAGACACAGTTCAACACCTTTAAAGATGGGTTGACAACGGCCAGTTAATGCTATTTGTCAAACGTGATCTACAGACCTGCCTGGCACAGGTCCCGGGGATCTGTATCCCATTGCCAGTCCAGCCCCCAGCCCCCTGAATGTTAGCAGACGGGGCGGTAGCTGCTATCGCTGTAGGTAAGTTCATATAGCCGTTTCCCTTCTAACACAGCATTTCCAGTCTCGCGTATCTCACTCAGAACTTACTGAAGCTTCTGGCTTTGGGGCTACAATGTTTTAGGTTTAGTCTCTTCTTGCATGGGATTTTTTTGTTTTGGTAGTTTGAGCAAACACAGTTCAGCCATTTAAGGAGGGGAGTAAAGCGCACTCAGGAGAGGAGGCAGAGCCGGGGCGAGGATTTAGGGAAGGGGTCCAGTGGGGCAGGGAGGGGGCGGAGTTGGGGCAGGGACTTTGGGGAAGGTGTTGGAATGGGGGCGGGGAAGGGGTGGAGTTGGGGTGGGGTTGGGGGGGGCGCGAGCAAATACCGCCCCCCCGCTCCCCCCGGTGGAGTGTCCTCTTTTTTGAATGTTCAAATATGGTAACCCTAAATAAATTCACTGATGCTACTGTGGGGATGGCATGGGGGAGCTGTATCACAGACAGTTAAGTCAGCCTCCTTGTGTGGATGCATTAACAATGTGCTATGCGAGTTGTCAAATACACATTTTGTAGTGTTATGTATTACTCTGAGTATGCCAGACAAGTGAGGCCCATGGAAATACACAGCAAGCCATACTTACACATCCAATATCTGTCTTAGAGTAAGGGTGAAAATGTACTGGCACATCTAAGCCACCAAATTTGTAGTTAACTGCTTCCTTCCCTGATTTGCCCCTAAAGGACTTTCGCTTCTGCTGATTGAAAAGAAAACACACAGTACACTAGTACTGACCAAATTACTAAATTAGAGGGAAGGTACCACATCAAGTCAAAGGATCAAATCCTCACGTGATGTAATTACCTGAGGATCTGACCCTAAGTCAGTACTGATTTACTGGCCCTTTATGACAATGAACTTAGTGGTCATAGAAAAATAATGGGGGAAATGATAAGATTTTCAAGGGTGTATATAGCACAGAAGTTTTGTATGATGTTGTACTACTTAAGAAATAAGGTGATCATGTAAGTCAAGGCTGGTTTAATGCATACGCTCCGGGGTGGAGTTAAGGTTGTGTCTTTATCCAGGCACCTTAGTGTAAACTGGTGTAACCTTTACCCAGGCACCTTGGTGTAAATTTTATCCAGGCACCTTGGTGTAAACTGGTGTAACCTTTACCCAGGCACCTTGGTGTAAATTTTATCCAGGCACCTTGGTGTAAACTGGTGTAACCTTTACCCAGGCACCTTGGTGTAAACTTTATCCAGGCACCTTGCTGTAAACTGGTGTAACCTTTACCCAGGCACCTTGGTGTAAACTGCACCAGTGACGACAGTGGAGTTATACTGATTTACACCAGCTGAGGGTCTGACCAATTATTTTTTATTCCAGGACACACGTCTTTCAAAGGAGGTTCATTGATATGCAGAATCCCCAGGATTGTAAAGACAATTGGAAAAACAAACACACAGAAATGAACCCCTGAGCTGGCTGGAAACTGGAATTTCTATTTTGTGGGAACTTTTGACATGTTGACATTTGATTTCATTCTGAATAGGTCAAAATTTAGAAATTCTGCCACAGAACAGAAATTTAAAAAAAAAACCATGTTAATTTGGAAACATCCAAACATTTTGTTTTGATAGGTTTCAGAGTAGCAGCCATGTTAGTTTGTATCCACAAAAAGAAAAGGAGGACTTGTGGCGCCTTAGAGACAAATTTATTTGCGCATAAGCTTTCGTGAGCTACAGCTCACTTCATCAGATGCTGTAGCTCGCGAAAGCTTATGCTCAAATAAATTTGTTAGTCTCTAAGGTGCCACAAGGCCTCCTTTTCTTTTTGTTTTGATAGTGTCAAACCATTATACTATAACACAAAATATTAATTAGTGTGTATAGTAGTAATTATGAGCTACAAATCCAATATAATATTACAATTGTTATTTTAATATAATATAAAAGTTTCACTGAAATGGATCAAAATGAAACATTTTGACCGTGTTGGAATGAAACATTTCGACCATACTGAAATGAAATGAAAAAAGTCTGAGTGATTACTGTCAACTTCCTCCTGTCAAACATGTCAAAATTCACACACTCTCCCGAAACATTTTCATATCCATGCAGCTGCCTTTTCCGAAGGAATACTGCTCCATCGGGACAGCTACACACCAGCGCAAGTAGAGGCTGCCTGGTCTGGAAATCAGGCCACAGGTTTAAATTCCCAAATCACCATTTTCCGCCCTGCTTTTCAGGTGACGGGGGCAGCTTCCAACACAGACTCACCACACGTTTTAAGTTTAAAAAGAGGATGATCCGTGGGCAGAGGCTCAGGCTCCGTGACATCCAGACCAGCAGCTGCAATCTGACCATTGACCAATGCCTGGTACAGGTCTTCCTGGTTCACTACACCGCCCCTTTTGGGAAAAGAAAAACAAAGTATCCATCAACTTCTGGACATCTCTGTGTAGCTGTTTTCACAGCTAAGAGCCTTAGTTATCTGGTGAAAGCTTTAACACCGGGGTTGGATAAAGTTGGAGTGCACAGCAGTCTGATCTTAAAGGCTGCTTTATAATAAACTCTGCGGCCAGGGGCTTACAGTTCTGTCCTCCGGCACGATTCATACAGTATTGTGTGTTGGATCAGCTTATCTAATGAGACCGAATCCTCTGGATGGGATTTGCCTGTGTCATGATACATCTCCCACAATCAGCGTGTTGTCAGATTACACCAACAGAAGCCTTTTATTTTTAATAATTGCTTGAAAGTTGATTTTATTTTATTGAGCTGGGATGCCGTTAGAGTTGGGAATATAAATCTTGTCTCCCTCTGTGCCCACAGGTGGATTTGTGTCAGAAGTTTATGTTCTCCAGTGTGACATCTGTGTGTTTATCTTGCTGAGCCTTGGCTCTAAGACGTTTCTTTCCCTCCTGTCCTAGCTCACCTGCTGGTGTTGATAAAGATGGCAGTATCCTTCATTCGGGAGAAAAGACTGTTGCCGCAGATGCCCTTTGTTTCAGGAGTTAAGGCACAGCACACAACGATGAAGTCCGAATGCCGAGCCAATTCATCCAGTGGCACTATTCAGAACAAAGCAGAAAGGCTGCAGAGATTTTTTAAAAAGGCACATACTATTGGAAATAGCTTGGATTTATCTTTACACTGAGTTGACCAGAGTCCACAGATAACAGACTGACCTAGGAAGAGGTTTCTGACCAGAGGGGCGAGGCTCTGGAACAGCCTTCCAATGGGAGCGGTGGGGGCAGACAACCAAACTAGTTTTAAGCTGGAGCTTGATACGTTTGTAAACGGGATGATATACGGAGTTGCCAGTGATAGCAGGGACTGGACTTTTGATGTCCCAGTAGGTCCCTTCTAGTCCTATGACCCTAGTCTGAATATTCTTGGGGGCCCAAAATATTTTATGTTTACTGTAAATTCATGTGAACAATTTCCGCCAAGTGGAACTGGTTAGTCCAGTTTAAGATAGCTATTGACCTCCTCCGAGTTCCATAGGCCTGCAGCTGTCTGATGAGCCCTCCCCAGCTGCATTCAGCGCACGTAGAGGCAGATTGGAGGTTTGTTGGGCCCTGGGCCAGAGCACGTGGGGGATCCTCCCCACCCCTTCGGCCTGCAGTCTCCCCCGCTCCTCCCCCAGTGGAGGCAGCTGATCAGCAGGTCACAGTTCAAAATGCCCAGCTGAGAATGGGCATGATGGCTACTCTGGGAGACGTACCTCGAGGCACAGAGCAAGGTACACCAATGAAACGCATTAAAAGTACATTTGCAGAAAGAGCCATTTTAGATTCTGCAGTCACGGCTGTTGGGGGCAAACTCTTTCTGTGTGTATTGTCTGGATAATACGGCATGGGGGTGATTGATCACATTTAATTACATCTGTGCTCAGTGACTTCCCTGGGTTTGAATCAACCATGTCATTTGCAATATGCTGATGTGACGGGCTATCCCTTGGAAATGATATAAAAAGGCTTGTGGCTAAACAAGTAGGAAGGAAAAGCTTTTTAACAAAACTGCTTAACCAATCTGCTTCTCTGGACTTAAGGGATGTCACGAGCTCTCCTGGTTTGATTTCGAGTCTCACAAAATTGAGTGTTTTCTTAAAGCCCCAGCTCGTGGAGTCATGTGTTTCCATGAGAATCTCAGCTTTCACTTAAAAATTTTACAAAAAGCATATTTCTGGGTCTCACGATTGCGGAAAAACATGAAAAGGTGAGACCCTTACAGGCTCAGAAACCACAACGCAAATAAAAAGAATCCGTTACTTATGATTTTTAAAATCTCACCATTTCTATGCCAATCTCATATTTTCTGGGGGGGGAGGCCTGTCTCCTGGCCTTTAAATGGGGGTGTTCTGCAAGGATGGCTGTGGGAACCTCAGTCTGCCTCTATTTTTAATCTGAACTAAAGCCTCCACTTCACAGCCCATACACATGCAAGGCAGGAAGCTCCCTAGCTGGGTAGTTAGGAAAACAGGCTTTCCGGCAGTTCAGCCTTTGCATTGGTGAGGTGGGATTCCAGCTGGATTTCTCCACGGTCTGAAAAACGCTCTGTTCCATCTTACCAAACTCGGCCGGGATCTTGGTGGCCATGTCAGGTCTCGGGCCAGTGTCGGCATATAGGAATCTCTTGACTCCAAATGGCTTTAACCGGGCCATGACAGCTGCTCCTATAAAGTGGGAATTACACCCGTGAGTTCCACCTTATCGCTGCTCATCTGCTGTGCAAATCCTCCCCCTCTGCAGGAGAAACAGTGTGTAGGGGGCTAAGGTGAGTTTCCTTTACATCTTCACATTGTGGAGAGGGACTTTCCAGCCACGTGGGATAAGGTGTCCACCTCCCTACACCTGTGAGGAGTCCCCAAAATCTACATGGATCTCAGGACATCCATGACAGGTTTCAGAGTAGCAGCCATGTTAGTCTGTATTCGCAAAAAGAAAAGAAGGACTTGTGGCACCTTAGAGACTAACACATTTATTTGAGCATAAGCTTTCGTGAGCTACAGCTCACTTCATCGGATGCATTCAGTGGAAAATACAGTGGGGAGATTTATATACACAGAGAACATGAAACAATGGGTGTTACCATACACACTGTAAGGAGAGTGATCACTTAAGATGAGCTAATACCAGCAGGAGAGCGGGGGGACGGGGGGAAGAAAACCTTTTGTAGTGATAATCAAGGTGGGCCATTCCATGGAGGCCCATGGCAGCAGTCCCCATGAGACACCACCCCTCAGCCCACTCTCTAGGGAAGAGGGACTTGCTGAGTGGAGAGGCCACTTTAGAACGACTGGGCCAGACTTACTGAGTACAGGGGAATAATCTGTTCAGTATTGAGATGGGATGATGCCCTTAAGAACAGGCATCCACATCCCAGTCTGGGACCTCTTCTCGCCCGAGTGTTTCGGCCATGGGGTTTCTGTGGGACTGGTGGGAGATGAGAGCCTGCTGCTGAGCCCCTACCATAACTTCCAGCCCAAGCGCACCTGGTCTAGGTCGCTTCTGTTTGCAAAGAACACCTCCTGTGGCTTGTTTAGTAACCAAATGGATTCGGTTAGTGCAGTTATTAAATAGTCTGGCAAGTAACCATGCCCTAGAAAATGCATCCATTGTCCTTCTTCATTGTGGAAACCTAATATCAATAGGCTTTTTTCCTCCAAACACTTTACAAACACCAACTCATTCTCATGACAACCTGACGGGGTGCATAAACAAACAGGATTAGGTCTGCTCTCCACAGTCCAGATGGGGAAACTGAGGCAAAAGGCTACATTTTTAAACCTAGGGCCAGAACTCCATATTTAGGTTCCTAAAAAGTGGCCCAATTTCAGAGGTGCTGATCCCCTGCTAATCCAGTTGATGCCAATGTGCAAATACAGCAAATACTTTTATAGTAATCCTAACCTGCTCTACACTGTGCCGTGAGGGCAAAATTCTCCCCTGTGGATTTAATAGGGCTTAAGTGGAATGTAGTGGTTTTTGAAAGGATTGTAGCAGACCAAGAGATGAAATAGCCACAGAAGGCTAAAAGGCTTTCCACGGCCCAACACTTTATGTTGTCACTTAGATGCAGAGCTGAGTGAATAATTGACGTTTTGCTTGGGGGACAGGAGAGCTGAAAAAAAAATTGGTTTGTTTCAAACCACAACTGAATTTTTTCAGTTTTTCTCATTGTGGGAGAAAAAAAAAACCCGGAAAAAATTAGTTTTGGGGATCACCAAAACATTTTATTTGACCTGAAACAATTTTTTACCAGTTTTTCATTTCATTTTGGGTCATTTTCAGGTGCTTTGAATCTTCCTTTTTGGTTTTTTTTAATTAGCTAAGTTTCCAAATGAAACATTGCTTCAAACGGAAAGTCTAAATGTTTAGTTTCAAAATGGCCAAAATGAACCATTTCAATTTTTTCAGGGAAAAAAAATAATCAATTTTTGGTTAAAACTATTTGCCAAATTTGACCAGAATTCTCAAGTAGTTTCAGGGCCTCGCAAAAATGCATTTTCTGTGGCAAATTTATTATTTGCCAAGCAAATTTTGCCCAGCTCTAATGACAAATGTGCAAAGTGTAGAATGCCACATAAGAATTCTTCGTTTGTTTACACCAGCGGTAGTGACATTGCACAGGTATAAACGAGGTCTTACGGTGCAAGGTAGTAGACTATCAGACCTATACAAAATCAGTTCTTGAAATCTAGATCTGTCCACCATTGTAGCATTAGAACAAGCAACAAAATGGAAGCACTTAATGGTGTTTTTATTAGAACTGAGCCAAAAAGGAAAATTGTTCATGAAACATTTTTTCAACGTGTTTCCTCCTTTCTCAAACTTCGAAAAATTTTGCCCAGCTCTGTAGACAGCCAAAACATTGGAGGAGAGGAATTTTGCAAAATTGGTCAACTTTTTAAAAACTGGCAAATTCTAAAATAGTGGCCAGATCTACTCTTTTAAATCTTAATTGATATAAAAACAGAAATGGAAAAAAAAGCAACCTCATGATTTTTTAAATTGCTGACACTTTTCAAAATTACTCAGGGTTTGAGTCTAACTCTGGTTGATTTTTGTGTGTGTCTTTTCATCAATTTGATTTTTTAGCAAAAGAAATCAAAATACAGACCATTTTGGCCAGCTCTGTATGAAAACGGATTTTGCAACTTACCTATTCTTCCAAGTCCTAGAATCCCCACAGTGCTGTCTGTCAGACCATAGCCACACATCCACAGAGGCTTCCAGGTTCCCCAGCCACCGCTGTAAAATAACATTGGAAGCTATTTCAGGCATACACAGGACAGCATCAACCCTTCCCCTGCACTTTGGAATGTGGAGACTGTTTCTGTTTAGCTCGGGTTGATCATTTAGCAGGAATTGCCAGCCTGGATCAGACCAAGGCTTGAACTAGGCCAGTAGTCTTGTCTCCAACACTGGCCAGGAGGAAGTTGCAAGAATCCTCATTAATTAGTGGTTGATTTTTGCTTTGAAGCGATAATGGTTTATATCCCCCACAAATCTTAGACTAGCCATTGTTGAGAGTCAAGGTGGGGGAGCTGACATCTTTTATTGGACCAACTTCTATTGGCGAGAGAGACAAGCGTTCTAGCTTACACAGAGCTCAGCTAGAACGCCTGTTTCTCTCGCCAATAGAAGTTGGTCCAATAAAAGATGTCAGCTCCCCCACCTTGTCTCGCTAAGATCCTGGGACTGACACAGCTACAACAATACAGCATACATGATTAACTCTGAACATTCCTGTTCTCTGTGTACATTGTGTGAATCCCGTGCACTGCAGCTTGCATTGCTGGTGTTATTCAAAGGAGCTGGATCAAAGCTAGCTTGGGTGTGTGTACACACATATCTCACTGCAGTGCAGTCATACCCATAGGCTATATTTTCTCGTCTCAGGACATGTGAAGGATCATCTATAAAAATCCTAACCACAGAGAGGAGAATATGCTCCTAAAATACTTGTCCAGCACCCCATCTTTTGGTTGTTTACTCACCAACAAATTGGTCTTTCACTTCCTGCCGACAAACTCGACATAAACAGTTTTCATTAGGCAGTTTGAATAAAGACAAAAAAAATTTACTTCTTAGCTTCATCCACAGCTTCTAACAGTCGACGGGAAGTTGCCAGAAGAAGAGCAACTGTGAGTTCAGCAACTGCTTCAGTCAATACGTCTGGTGTGTATCCTAACCTGATTCCTCTGCATCCAAAGACACAAATAACAAATACTCCGTTACATTACTGGAATCGTCTCAATGTAGGAATGGTCAAACCTGAACTGTTTCTAGACCATTAGGATATGAAGATTATGCCACATGTCCTCAGAAATAATTTTTTCTCTAGACTTACAGGAAGGTCTTGGATTGAAGCTATGATTAGAGCTGTGCGAAAGTTCAGTATGAAAACCCAGCACATCTGGTTGGGGGTTCGTGATGGACGGGAAACTCGCTGAAAGTAGCTGAGCCTCTACAAAAATATTTTGGTGAACTTTGAGACCACCACTGAGCCAAATTTTGCTATTCCCCACCCCCAGGACATACTTGAGACATCTCCAGGGGTCCGATTATCAGAGAGTGAGCATGCAACACCTTCTGAAAACTGGTCCCTCCCCCCACAACGTGTCAAGACAGATACCCAAAATCATTAGCCGCTTCTGAAAATGGAGATCTTTCTAGTCATTCCACCTGAGAAGGAGATTTCGGGGTTTAAATATAACAACACTGGGGTGAGGCATCTATTGACTCCTATTGACTCTGTTTCAGGAATTGGGTTTTTCCAGGGAACGTTGCAACTGCATTAAAAAAAAAACCCTCAGAAGGGCCGCTTGAGGAGATTGGGGATTGGCATCATGGCAGGGGAAGAGGTGAGGCTAGGGTTTGCAAGCAGGGAAGGGGAGGGTGAGGTGGCTGACTGTGAAAGAGGAAGGATGAGTGTGGTGCACAACAGATGCTATGTGGTTCTGTTTAAGATAATATGACTGTGGCTCGTTATTCATTTTTGTGCATTAGATAATCACACACTGAATGGTACTTTCTCTTGTAAAATGCGTTTATTGCTCCTGCAAGGTGCTAGTCTATTTAACCTTCAAGAAGGGGGTGGAGCTCCTGGGGAACTAGCAATGACTTCCCCTTCAGGAGATGGGAGGGGCCACAAAGACACGGAGGTCACCTAAGTATGGGAGAAAAGCAAATGTGAGGGGGCCAGATGTGGGACTGAGGTCCTTCATTCTACAAAGACCAGGGATTGCACGGCTGCTCTCCTTGCTACCTTCCTGTTGCTGACCTTGCTGAGCCATCAGCCTCCAAGCTCAGGACCTCCTTGGCTGTCTTGCTGACACGGCCAGGAAGGGTGGGGATGGTGACAGGAGTTAGTTCTAAATGAGGTGGTTTCCATGATGTCTGCTTTGGCATCGTTTATAATCTTGGCACCATGCTCCTACCAAAGTAGGGAGTGACTGGGATTCTGATATAACAAGGGGCTACTGAGCCAGCCCAAGGGCAGACAGACCTTTAAACTACCCCCATTTCCCTCCTTGTGGAGACGGGACTGCAGTGACTCTTGCATTTGTACAGCTTTTGACTAAACACCACCAGCACATTTTACCTCTTCTTCAGCTCCTCCAGAGACATGTGATCATAGCCCACTGACATCGTGCTGACCACCTGCAGGCTGGGCCCTGTGGTGGGAGGAGAGAACAAACGGACTGACGTTCACATCCAGCCAGAGCTCAGCTCCACGCTCGGTGAGAGCTAGGCCAGATCTACTACTGCACACATTCAATAGCTTGAGTCTTGAGAAGACTGAGGGGGGAATCTGATAACAGCAGAGGTGAAAGTAAGCCGGTATGCCCGGTACAGTGTACCGGCAATAGCCGGTGTGCCGTACCGGGGTGGATTGGCTTCTCCAGGTGCAATGTAAAGGGCCTGTGGCACCCAGCAGTGGCTGGAGCCCCGGCCCTTTAAATTGCTGCCGGAGCCCTGGGGTAGCGGTGGCTGAGTCCTGGGCCCTTTAAATCGTCCCCGGAGCCCCGCTGTTGCTTCCCCAGGACTCCGGCAGGCTCCAGGGATGATTTAAAGGGCCCGGAGTGGTAGTGGCGGCCGGAGCCCCGTCCCCGGAGCCCTGCTACCGGAGCCCTGGGGAAGCGGCGGCGGGGCTCCGGGGACGATTTAAAGGGCCCAGGAGTCTGGCCACTGCTACTGCCCCGGGCCCTTTCAACCGCTGTCAGAGCCCCCTGCTGCCTTTACCCTGAGGTGGGGAAAGGAGGCACTTGCCGGTACAGGGTGGGCCGGGGCTGGCTCTGACCTCCCCCAGCCCCGCCCCTTCTACCCGAGGCCCCACCCCTTCCAGGGGCCAGAGTTGGCCCCAGCCCAGCCCCATACCGGTAAGTCCCTAGACTTACTTTCACCCCTGGATAACAGTCTTCAGCTAGGATAAGGGCGATTGCAAAGAGGATGGGGATCCATTGTTCTCCATGTCCACTGAAGGTAGGACAAGAAGCAATGGGCTTAATCTGCAACAAGGGAGATTTAGGTTAGATACCAGGAAAAACTTTCTAATTCTAAGGGTAGTTCAGCTCAAGAATAGTCCTACAAGGGAGGCTGTAGCATCCCCATCACTGGAGGTTTTTAGGAACAGGTGGGACAAACACCCGTCAGGACTGGTCTAGGTTTACTTGGTCCAGACTCAGCGCAGGGGCTGGACTTGATGACCTCTTGAGGTCCTTTCCAGCCCTATAGTTCTATTCTATAATTCTAGTAACCTTCTATTACTCCTCCTGGAAACCACTACAGTGACCACTGGGCAGGGCATGGGTGGCTTATCTTAGCTCTGTCACACCCTCCCTATCCCCTCGCCACACCATATTCTGCAGACTGCTGTCTCACATTCCCACTGTGTTACACCTGCACAGCGCTCCTCAGAGAGTGAGTTGCATCAGATTCTTGCAACTGAGGATAAAAGCCTACTACTGCTACTTGCTGATGAATTTATGCCTTTAGCTCACAGCATTGGATTACAACAGGATCCTTATTCTTTAAGTGATTTTAAAAATCATTCCTCAGCTACCCAAACAGACCCCCGGCTACCCCCCAGCCAAATAGCAGGATGCAAGCAGAACCCTAATTCAAATCAGGGAAATGGCCACTCAGAAAGAAATCTGCCTCATGGACTGATTCCAGTGTAGATGTCTCTTTATATGTACACACTGGGAAGCAGAAGGGCCCCTTCAATGCGCATTTCAGCTGCTGAGCCTCCACACCAGACCATCAATAATGTAAAATGTGGACATGTTAGCATGAGTGGACATGAATGCATGATAGTTTGGGGGCATCTTGTTCGTCACTGCTCCTGCCATACAGACCATTTCGAAGTACTTCTGCAGTATTCAATGTCCTACCTGCCGCGTCCAGCACTTCGGCATCTATCTTCTCTGTCAGGAGGCAATACAAGCCTCGAATCCCAGCAACCTTCTCCAGGAGTTCTGAGCGTGGCACTGGCTCATCTGAATCCCACTGCTCAATGTTGCAGCTGCAAGAGGAGAGACGGGGAAATGTACCAGGGTTGTGGCTGTGGCTTGTAAAGCACACAGGGCTAGTTTGCTACAGCCCTTACCCTCCTGCTCAGATTGCAATGCCAGACAATGTCTGGCTAGTCTCCCAGCTACCCCTGTGAGCAAGAGGCCAGAGGGAGACTGAGCGGAGACCTGGGTACTCACCTTGTTTGACAATCAGAGCAGCTTGCTGGGCCCGTGGGCTGGGCGAGGGTAACCTGCAGTGATATTTTACTCTAGAACATCCCAGATCCAGGGGATAGCAGGGCAGGAAGCAATGGCTCTTGGAGGCACAGTGTGTTCTCTGGCCTGCTCTTGGAACAGCGAGCTCTGTGCCAAGTTACAGTGGAGCCCTTTAGAATCATAGAATCATAGAATCATAGAATATCAGGGTTGGAAGGGACCCCAGAAGGTCATCTAGTCCAACCCCCTGCTCGAAGCAGGACCAATTCCCAGTTAAATCATCCCAGCCAGGGCTTTGTCAAGCCTGACCTTAAAAACCTCTAAGGAAGGAGATTCTACCACCTCCCTAGGTAACGCATTCCAGTGTTTCACCACCCTCTTAGTGAAAAAGTTTTTCCTAATATCCAATCTAAACCTCCCCCATTGCAACTTGAGACCATTACTCCTCGTTCTGTCATCTGCTACCATTGAGAACAGATGAAGAACATGTCCCAGAAGTGCTAAGTATCTGCTCAGCATGTGCTATTTGTGAATTATTTTTTCAGGGCAAGCAATATCTAGTTCTCCAGACAGGATCAGAAAATGAAGAGAACCGCTAAAATTAAAAGTCTGGGTTTATCGTATACCTAACCGGTACATGAGGAAATTTCAGAAGAGCTACCATTACCACTGCAGTGTTTGGTGTCAAATCTTGAATGGTCTCTAGCGAAAGGCTTCCTGTCATTGTACTGCAACCAGTTGTATGGTCCTCCTGGGACAACTGTCATCTCAGTTACCTGGGTGTAAATACAGCGTAAGTCCACTCACGTCCTTGGGGTCAGTCCAGCATTCCAGCATTATTGGAAGCAGAATGTGTCCCTACGTGTTGAAATAGGGACTTCATTCAGTAACACAAGTGGGAAAGGTGTAAAAAGACAAGGCTGTGGAGGGTGATATCAGTTACACTGGTGTGAAATGGAAACACTGGGACACTTCATATGGACAAACAGGATGGGCTCAGTAAAACTGAGATGTGTGGTCACTTTATTCATGTAAATCCATTAGCTTTGCTGGAGTTACTCCAGGATTACACTGGGGATAAGTGAGCACGGTAGATACAGTATGGTTCAACTACCGTGGCAGTCAACTACTGTGTATCAGCACACTACAAGTACGCTGCATGGCATGCGATGTGAGCAATGCAACCATGTCGGGAAAGTAGTGAGGTAAAGGAGGTTGATAGACACGTGGGGCTTGCTCCTGCTCCTCTTGACTTCAGTGATGGCAGGATTGTGCCCACAAATTCCACCTCCATTCCTATGTTTATTGCAGATCAGGTATTGCCAAGACTTATCTACCTACCTCCCCTTCCATCCCACCATCCTCTGGGTGCTGTAGAACACCCTGATGGTGTGCGCATGCCTACACCCGATCTGACACTGCTTTGTGCTCGGTAGCGTCTTTGAATGGAGGCTCTCAGAACGCTCTGCAAAGGTGCAAAGGTGCATTCATCATTTTACAGACGATGAAACTAAGGCACAGAGCAAGTAGAGGCCAAATTCTGCAGTCTTAATCAAGCAAAGGTCCCGGTGCACCTGAGCAGGAGCGAGTGAAAGGTGCGTTTTGCTCGATTGCTCCACACCCCCTGCAATGGGCCAGCTGCTCTGAAGTCAGTGAAAGTTTTTCTCTGTAAGACGCAAAGAATTTGGTCTGGTGGGCCCTTCCAACAGTTACACAGCGAGCCACGGCTGAGCCTGGACTGGCACTCACATCGCTGGACACCCTGTCTGCTGTTCTACTTACCAGCCCATGCTGCCTTGCACCCTCAGCAGGTCTGCGGATGACACTAAGCTGGGGAGAGAGGTAGATATGCTGGAGGATTGGGATAGGGTCCAGAGTGACCTAGACAAATTGGAGGATTGGGCCAAAAGAAATCTGATGAAGTTCAACAAGGACAAGTGCAGCGTCCTGCACTTAGGACGGAAGAATTCCATGCACCTCTACAGACTAGGGACCAACTGACTAAGCATCAGTTCTGCAGAAAAGGACCTAGGGATTACAGTGGATGAGAAGCTGGCTATGAGTCAGCAGTGTGCCCTTGTTGCCAAGAAGGCTAACGGCATATTGGGCTGCATTAGTAGGAGCATTGCCAGCAGATCGAGGGAAGTGATTATTCCCCTCTATTCGACATTGGTGAGGCCACATCTGGAGTACTGCATCCAGTTTTGGGCCCCCCACTACAGAAGGGATGTGGACAAATTGAAGAGTCCAGTGGAGAGCAATGAAAATGATTAGGTGGCTGGGGCACATGACTTACGAGAAGAGGCAGAGGGAACTGGGCTTATTTAGTCTGCAGAAGAGAAGAGTGAGGGGGGATTTGATAGCAGCCTTCAACTACCTGAAGGGGGGTTCCAAAGGGGATGGAGCTTGGCTGTTCTCAGTGGTGGCAGATGACAGAACAAGGAGCAATGGTCTCAAGTTGCAGTGCGGTAGGTCTTGGTTGGATATTAGGAAACACTATTGTACTAGGAGGGTGGTGAAGCACTGGAATGGGTTATCTAGGGAGGTGGTAGAATCTCGATCCTTAGAGGTTTTTAAGGCCTGGCTTGACAAAGCCCTGGTGGGGAAGATTTAGCTGGGGTTTGTCCTGCTTTGAGCCGGGGATTGTACTAGGTGACCTCCTGAGGTCTCTTCCAACCCTAATCTTCTATGATTCTGTGAATCACCTGTCATCATTGTATTGCGTTTAACTGCTATAGGAATTGAGACCTAACCCCACTCTCCACCTGAGAGGCCACATTCCTTCCTAGTGTGACTCCACAGGAGCCAGTGCACTTACTCCAGGGATGAATTTGGCCCTTAATCCCTGCAATGCTCTAAGACCCCATCAGCAGTAAGAGCAAGAATGCATAACCCAGTTATCCTAGACAGAAGCATATTCCCCTCCTGGCTAGGTCACCGGCCCAGCCAGAGGCCAGGCTTTGAATTTAATTTTGTGTTGAGGGTTTGGTGCCTGTCATCACTCTCAGTTTTGCATTGCTCAGGCATCTACAGCATCATACCCCACTCACAGCCGTGATTCGTTTCCTTTTGCAGGTTGCACTGCCAGAGATTTTACACGTGGATCAAAAATTGGCACCATTGTTTCAGGTTTTGTGACATTCGGAGTCTGTTAACCAGATGCAAGTCTGTGCTCACTGGAGTGCGAACACATGTGTTTTGGCTGTTATAAAAATAATCTTGCAGGAACAGTCTAAGAATTCGAAGATTTCCTGTAGGGGAGAAAACAACATATTTTCTCCATTAGGGATTTTAACCAGCCCAGTTTATTTAATCCTTCTTAAGGCAGGGAATTTTGTAATTAGTTAGCTGCAACCAAAATCTTTGGGTAATTGTGTTCTAAGGAGCAGCATTTTAATTTTCCTTTATTAAAAGAACTAATATCACTTAGCATGCGTCTATTGCAGGGGTGCTAAGGAGCTCTAGCCGCGGCCCATGACTCCATTGTGCAGGTGCTGGTCAGACACAGAAGCACAAGATGGTCCCTACCCCAAATACCACGTGCTTTAGATTCTAGTGGCGTGATCTCAGGTGGATACTCACGGGTTGAGTCTTTCCTTACTCTTGCTTCCGGACTGCATATTAAACAGCAGCAGTGAACCGATCAACTCCCTATTTGTCAAAGTGAGTGACTGGACTAAAAGTGGGAGGAAACACCTCTTTCTTTACACAGGAGGGGGATGTGGTAACGTATGTTTGTGTGAGGCAGTGCAAATTCAAAACACCATTGAAGACACACAGCCCAATTCTTCACTTTGCTCCATCATTCTTAGACCAGGGTAATTCCACCGAAACCAGTAGCTGCGCCAGCTTAAAACCAGGGTCACACCATAGGTGTGGGAACTAGGGGTGCGGGGCGTGCTGCAGTGCCCCCAGGTTTTGCATGGGGTTCCGGCCGCCAGCCCCGCACCTGGAGCTCCGCTCCTGGCCCCGCGCCCGGGGTCCCGGCTGCGGGACCCACACCCGGGCTTTGCTCCCGCCCCCAGCTGTGGTCCCAGCCTCAGCCCCCTTACCCCTGTCCGCGTCCCCCCACCTCCCGGAGCCACAGCCGGGTCCTGGCCCCAGCTCTGGGGAGAGGCGGCACCCCACTGCAAAAAGTGTTCCAGCACCACTGGGTCACACAGTGGTGACTTGGGCAAAAACTTTAGTTTGACTTGATGGCCACCTGCTGCCTCTCTAGTTAGATCACTATGGGCTCCTCAGCAACCAACGCAGCGTATGGGAGGGACAAGCTGTACAACGCCACGTGGCCTTGTGGCCCTGCCCCATTCCGTATTAGCCTGGCACTCTAGGAGGCCAGTGCTTTTGCCGAGCCCTGTGCCTCTAGCAAACTGCCGTGACGCTGTGGGGAGGGCCAAGCTGCTCTCTGCTCTGTTAGGAGAAGCCCTGGGGTGAAGCCTGCCACCTCCAAGGGAAGGATTCGGAGGAATCTCTGCCAGGGAATTGTGCCAATCTTTCCTTTCCCCCGGTACTCTGTTATGGTAAATCATACGTCATAGCAGGGCGTGCCTGCCTTGGAGCAGTCCCTGCTGGCCACCCATGGCTCTCCCTGCCTCAGTTCTCCTCAGCCAGATTTCAGGCTCTCCCAGGGTTCATGTGGCTCTCAGATTTCAGTTCCCTGCCAGAGTCACAAATATCCAAACAACTGAAGAGTTCTTTCCCCACTGGGGCTCCTCCTAGCGCTCCCTGAGGGCTCCATTTAAATGTCTCTTACTCGGGGGGCAGAACACTGAATTTCAGGCACGTTCCCTGGAGTCCTTCCAGGCCCCCCACAGCCCATCCCCTGCAATTCCTCTACCCATCTGTCTTTTCTCAGCCCTTTCCTGAGGCCCTGGTGTCTCAGGCTGTCACCTGATCCCAATTAGTCCAACCCTCTTAGGCTGGGAGGCAGCTGATCTGGCGTGGGCTGGGCTGATTGAACAGGACTGCCAGGCTTGCCTCAGGCCTCCTGGTCCTTGGAAGGGTAGGCCACTCCGTTACAGGGCAATTCCCCCTTATCACCGTTTCCATATACAGGCTAGCACTCATTGGAGTCACTGGGAGCCTCTCTAGTGGCTTCAATGCGATTTGGATGGGCGATTTGCAGGGGGAAAACCTCCATATCCATTTGTTTTAACTAAAAAATTCTAATTTCCTATGGGAAACTTTAAAACCGAATGAAAACATATTTGACCTCAAAATGCTTTGGTTTATTAAACCCTCAAATTCTGTTTTAAAAAAACTTGGGTGTTTTCCCCAGCAGTTTTCCCCTTCCCCCCCAATTTCCAAGGGGAAAAAGGGGGGAAGTGGGGAGAAAACCCCCTTTTCAGTCTTATTGTTTTTTAATTATAACAATAAAATGGCATGAAGAAGCAGGGTTTCTTTCCAACTTTTGGCAGTTGGAAAACAGTATTGGAAAGTGTGTGTGGGGGAGCTCCTTAATTTTGAAATGAACAATTGGGTTTCGTTCCCCAAAATATTTCATTATGAAACACTTACGTCTAACAACATTTTTTCTGCAGAAAAATACATTTTGACAAAACCCTATTTTCCTATGAGAAAAAGGTTTCACTGGAAAATCTTTGACAGGCTCTCCCAGCAGTGGACAGGGTCTTTCCCAGCAGTCCCTTCCTCAGCTTGACATGTGTTAGAAATGGCTGTCATCTCTCTCCTCCATAGGACAAACCATCAGGCAAGCTGGCACCTGCTTGGGAGTGGGGTGACCCTGGCTGGGCAGCACTGCAGCCAGGTCAGGACTGCAGGGCATTAGCAGAGCCTGAGTGTTTGAGATGGCACCGTGCCTGCCTTTGTTAGGCCTGTCTTGCCAGCACGGTGAGGCTCTGGCTTTCAGGAATGACACAAAATTGCTTCATTTTCCCAGACATTACCGAATAATGATGCTCAACCCGAGAGCTCCTCTGGGGCAGGATGAGAAGCAGCGCGTTGTGTGTGATGGCAGTGATCAGCGGGGCCAGTGACTGTTAAAGTTTACTCACATATCACAGATATCGCTCGTTCCATTGTCAATATCACTTACAATCTGGAGCTGCTGCACAGATAGCTGTCTTGTGCCAGCCAGGGCTGGACAATTCGACAGGTTCCCACTTAGGGTGATCAGATGGCCTGATTTTTTCTTAGATAGGGGCCAATTACCCCCTGCCCCCCGTCACAATTTTTCACGCTTGCTATCTGGTCATCCTATTCCCACGTGTGTGGGGTGCCCAAATTAGACCCTGCAGTTCAAAGGGGGTGACAACAGGCCAAATTTGCACATTTACTTAGAGGTTCAAGTTTTCACATGCTCTTTCCCCAGGACTCCTTCCCACTGACCTTAGCTCCCCTCTGGTGTGTGTGGAGGGAAGGGAGTGACCTGATTTCAGCCTGACTCTCTTCTGAGGCACCTCATCCGCTTTCTCCAGAGCCACTGACTGCTGCTATCCAGTCATGGCCTTGGCATGGGTCAGGCAATGGTTTGAACTCCCCAGTCGCCAGCAAGAGACACAGAAATACGCCCCCTCCCACAGCCACTGATGTGCTGATAGCAAGTGGAGTAGCAGCCTCTGAAGTTTAATGTGCAGTTGTTAGTGACACCACTGAACACTCATGGGTCTGGGGTGACATTCATGGGTTTTGCTAGAACTACAAACAGTGCTCCTAACTCACTTAGGCAGCCTTGGAAATACCCCCCTTCACCGCTACCCTGTTCACTGCTGAATTGCGTGGTGAGGTCTCTCTTTCTCCTGGCCATTCGAACTCCATGTAGATTGTACCCACAGACGTGAACACGTCCGTTGTCAGAAGCATCTCACCATGTGTCAGCTACGGATGCACTTGTTCATACTCATTAAATAGCTCCTTTAGCTCACTGTGCCTAGTTCCAACAGAGCTGGTCAAACAATGGCGACTTTTTTCAAGTTTTAAAAAACAGAATTTTAAAAACTGTTTAAAACTTCAAATTTTCAAAACACTTTGACCAGCTCAGAAAAAAAACGGATTTCCCACTCCTCACCCGATTTTGTAACTCAAGAATTCCAACCAGCTTGGATTTCCATATTCCACTCCCTTTTTGCATAGACAATGCTTTCTGTTGCCACACAAGGCTGCAATTTCTAGCCTCAGGGCGGGTTGTTTGACTCCTTTGTGCCCCATGCCGACCTGGCCCAGAGATAGGTGGACACAGTCCAGTCACCATTCATGGCCTTCTGGGTTTTGACACCACTGAAGGCTGAGTAACTGTATATAGTTCTGAACTAACTCTTTGAAAGTTAAATAATAAAAGAGTCACCTATTAGGCACTCAGCCTATTCATCCATTCAGCATCTAATTCCCACTTGGATCAAACGTTCTTTAATTAAGACTCGCTATTTTTTCTGCCCTCATTTAACTTGGCTTCTCAAAGCTCAATATTTTGTTTTAGAAAATCCAACAATATCTAATTTTTTCAGAGAGATTTGTCATGTAAAGTCAGGTTACTGTTGGTTCGAGGCATGAAATGTATATTTGGTTAGAATATTAAAATTATAGTTGCAATCATTTGGAACACTGTCTGATTTTTACATTGTAAAGTGACATTGTTGCGGAAGAGAGCTTTATAAATGCCTTAGCCTTTCACTGACTTAAATGTAAGGAATTTTATTGAAATCTTACATTTTTGTACTGTTTTCCCGAGCACATCTAATAAAAACAACAGTAGTCACACATTTTGGGATGCCTGTGAATTCCAGCAGGCATTCTGGTTAAAGGCTACTGCTAAAGACTATGGTAAAATTTCCCTGGATTTCAATGGCAAAATGGCACTTAGAACAGTAGTTTTACAATGCAGGCGAATCATTGCTAAGGCAAAATGAGTTCCCAATAGCCACATTGCTACGAACTTTGTGATTCCATCTGTATCAAACCCAAACAGCAGCTTTGCAGTGAGATGTCCAAGCCCATGCGTACAGTCTCGGAAACAACTCTGCATAATGAATTCATGGATGCCGAACAAATTCTCACCTCACCTGGGGTGAAATCCTGGTCACACTGAAGTCAATGGCGAAGCTTCCATTGACTTCAGTGGGGCCAGGATTTCAGCCTCAGAGACTGCTTCCAAGCTAGTTGGGGGAGTCAGACAAACCTCAAGCATTCAAGAAATGCACCATGGACCTGTTGGAAATCTAGCACCTTCTTCTTCTTCCTTGGAAGTTAATGATTCATTCAGTGCTACAGTCCACATTCAACCCAACTGGACTGACTTCAGAGACATTGACATACTGGGGGCAGGGGATTCCTTTCAGTTACTCCAGTTTTATGTTACTATTACTCCACAGACAGCAATGTTTGAGAATGGTGTGTGAGGTGTGGGCTTTGCTCTGCCTTTCTTTTCCCAGGGGAGGTTTTGGAACTAAAAGGAATACTCACAGCCCTGACTGGCGCAGGATCTTCATCCCATCCGGTGGAATCCGCCTGGTCACATAGATTCTAGGTAACAGCTTCCCACCTGCATTTGGCGCCTGTAATTTACACCAGCTGTGGAAATCTGGCACCAGCGTCGTCTTCAGACGTCTCAAATGACAGAGCGTCCCCATTGCAGAGCAAAGGCACCGACAGTGTCCGAAAGCAGGACTTTGGATGGGATGTTTTCGTGCCAGTCAGTTCAGCAAGCTTGGGTGACCAGGGAGTGGGAGGTTGTGTGATAAGATCCCTTGGACCAATGAGTGGTAGGGCCGGCTTCTCTTTACTGAGCTGACCTGTCACCGCTTATGTTTGCACACTCTTCTTTAATCTAGCAGTTTAAATAAGACAAGGACTGTGAGGAGGGAAAACCTAGTTAATAAGAAAACACGCTCACACCAACCTTTGTGACTTGGTGAAAAAACTGAACTTCTGCAGAACAACTGTTGGTTTATGTTTCCTGTTGCATTAAAAAGAGCTTTGGGGGTTCTCCACAGTTCTATTTGAAATTGAGATCCCATAGCCGTTTAAAAACAATTAGCTTTTTAATTGTGAAGTAACAAAGACTGAGACTGGGGGTCCCAAATATTTACATGGGACTATGTCAAAAAATATATTGGGTGAGGCATTTTCTCAGCAGTTCCCAAATTGTGGGTTGCAACCCCAAATGGGCTCACACCATCAGCAGATCCAGTGGGTCAGATTCGGCCCATGCGACGATGCTGTTTGCCCCTAAACGTGTCCTGACCTGCTCCACGGATGCCGTGCCAAGAGCATATGGTGCATGCGAAGTCACATTGTGACATTTTGTAAAGTGGCAGCCTCCTGGTGCAGTGTTTGTGGAGCAGGTCCAGACACGCCGGCCGTGCAGAGGTGGCTGTGCGGACACCAGTTTGCCATGCCATTCACTGAGAGACCTGAATGCAAAAGATCCTCCTCGGTGGGCAGCAGCCTTATCAATAGAGCATCCTCTCTGCTTGAGCTGGTAGCAGCCTGTGTTGGCCTTTTCTGAGATGGGAATCTGCTGTGGCTTGTGAGCTCCTTAAGGCAGGGCCCATGTCTACTTTTATGCCCCACTGAGTACCTTGTTGGCACTGAAGGACAAAGAATCATTGCAAGGCACTGTCTCCGTGCTGTCCTGGTGCCTTCCTCCATCCTGGCCTCATTTCTTACCAGTGAATTCCTCCTTCTGATGTGTGATCAGAGGAGCAAGGGAGTCGTTTTTACACAGAGACTCTGCTTCAGCCTCCAGCAGAGAGTCTCACCATGCAGTTATGAACGAAAAACAGGAGCATAAGAAACGTGCTCACAGATATGACGAGGCTTCCTTTGCGCATGGCTTCACCAGTGGGATTTTGTCAAGAATGAAGAAAGGCTGGAGTGTCGGCTGTATCGCAGTTAGCTAGCGGAAGCATGAAGCCTCAGACTCTTAAATCACGCTAGGAAACCCTTCACAAAGAACACCAAGGTCATTTTTCCAGCTCTGGAAAGAACTTCCCCATCAACAAGTGCACTTCAAGAGATCCATGTCCATCTCTGACCACTCTTAAAAGGTGACATCTCATCGCACAGGCCAAGAAGCTTCACACCATTGGAGAGACGTTGATTTTTCCAGCTGCAATCGATATGGTGAAGACAATGTGTGGGGAAACTGAGGCAAGCCAACTCACCACTCTCCAACACCGCAGTGAAGCTAAGGATTGAGGCGATGGCAGAAGATCAGGACAACGCACTGGTGGAGCACCAGAAACACACGGATGCTTTTGCTCTTCAAGTTGATGTGAGCACCGAGGGTTGAGATGCACATTTCTTGGCTTTTATGAAATACATACAAGAGGGTGCAGTTCTTGAAGAAGATATTCTGTTCTCCTGCCTCTTCCCAAACATGAGATGGCACAAGGAATGTTTCATGTGCCACGTGCAAGACAAAAATATCCCGTGTGATCGCAGAGTGAGCTTTTGTGTAGCTGGAGTGCTGTCTATGGCAGGCCACAAACCAGGTCTGTTGCTCCATCTGCTGTGTGGACTCACTGCATGATTCACAGAGAACACCCGGCAGCTAAAGCTCTGAGTCCAGGTCTCGTCTATTGTGTACCACATGAAGACTCATCCTCTTCGCGTACAGCTGTTTGCAACAGTGTGTGAAAACCCAGGGTCTGTTCACGACCTGGTTTTGTTCCACACTGAAGCTCATTGGCTCTTGAAAGGGAAAATACTGGGATGATTTGCTGAACTGTGAGACGAGCTGGGTGGCGAGGCAAAGGATTGCACAAAGAGCGGATTCATTGATTTCCTGGGTGACCAAAGGAAGAAGTGTCGTCTTGCCTATGTCACAGGCATATCTGGGAAAGTGAATGAATAGAGCGCAGATCTCCAAGGAAAGAACACCCACATCTGTCAGCTGAGTGATCGAACCACAGGATTCACGAAGAAAATTGATTTCTGGAAGAATAATCGATTGATGACAACAAATGAATCCTTCCTGCAGCTCTGCAAGTTCCTGGCTGACAGTGAAATTATTCAGCCTCCCACGCAGGTGATGGCTGAGCATCTCCGCCACACAAAGGAAGAGTTTGCATCCTTTTACCCTGACTAGGACATGACAGAGTCTGATTGGGTGCGAAACTCCTTTCAGTGCGAGCCTGACGCCAAGAATTTGCCAGTAGCTGAAATTGAATAGCTCATCGAAATGTCCTGCGATCGATTCTTGTGAGGAACCTATGTCCAGCCTTTCCTGTTAGAGCTCTGGCTCACTGTCGAGAATGAATGGCCTGCACTCTCAACCGGCGCCTTGAAACTGACGGGGCCATTTGTGAGCGTGTATTTGTGAAAAGCTGGATTCGGTGCACTTGGGTCCATCAGTATCCATCTACCGCTGCTCTCATATCAGAGATTAGATTTTTACCCTGCCGCCGGACTTCAAGAGGCCGTGTCGCAACACGCGAGTCCATGTGCCAAGTCAAGGAGCATTAAATAATGTATTGAATGTGTAAATTCTTCAGATTTCTTGAGCAGTATGTTCCTTTGTTGCTGTCTGGGGTCACAGGAAACAGTTAGTCTCAAAATGGGATCACGCAGGCAAAAAGTTTGGGAACTCCTGTAATATCTTTAATTGGACCAACTTCTACTGGTGCAAGAGACAAGTGTTTGAGCTACATGTGAATGCTTGTCCCTTCCACCAAAAGAATTTGGTCCATTAAAAGACATTACCTCACCCACCCTGTCGCGCTCAGAGCCTGGGACCAACACGGCTACAACAACTCTGCAGACAAAAAATACCCTAGCAGGGCCTGACTCACTACTGTGTTGCCCTAACTGTAGGTAAGATCGAAGTAAAACTGGAAACATGCAGTGGTGGAATCGGACCCCTCCCCGCCAGCTCTGGCATTTGGCTTCAGTCCCTCCAGTCCTGACCCTCGGCTTGTTTCCTGGACTCTGCCCTCCTTGGACCCAGCTCTAACCACTAGGCCGAACTCTCGCTTCCATTACCAGGCCCCCACGGCCAGCGGGCTACAGTGACACACCAACTAGTGGTGATGGGGCAGCTGCATCGGCTATTTCTCCTTTCTTTTCAAATGTCTCTGTAATTCTCTCTTCCTACATGTGGTGCATGCATATGACTATAGCCTGTTTGGCTTCAGTGGTTCCATCCTAGGAACTCTATTTATTTTTGTCTTTGATTTAAATCTTTCCTTATTGGTTTTTCTTATGTGCCCTGTTACTTACAGCTTAGAAAGGGGGCTAGTACCTTTCCTCTCTCCTACAAATGATTCATTTGATCTTGCAACTTCAGATTAACATGGACCTTTCTCTCATCTGGATTCAACATTTTAGAAATGACCAAATGTTTCTCTCTCTCCTCCCCTTTTGATGATTTTCTGATTGTAGTTTGGTTGCCTGGCCTTTCGCTTCTTCTTTAATGTGGGTCACGTGATCGTATTGTAGGGCCAACAGTTTATAACGTAGGCAGCTTCTAAACCAGACCTTAGCGCTCCAAGTCCTTGCTCAGCAGCTGCCTGGCTAGCCCAGTTCTGTGTTTCACAAGGAAGTTACAACCTGGTGGACTTACTTCATTAGTGTGTGTGATTCAGCTGGTCTGTGATCTCTGCCAGGACAATTGTCCGACTGGATTTGTGTTCTTAGTGTGATTTAGCCTACTGCGAGTTTGTATCTTGGTTTTAGTTAACTGAATCTGCTTTGACCTCACCCTACTGTAAATCGGGAACAACTCCACTGAAGTCAACATAACTACACTGATGTAGCTGAGATGATCACTGGACCGCACTATACGTGGCTGATCACATGTGGGCATCTTCCCTTGCGTACGTTCCCTAACCCACCCTGCTTCACGCTGATGCAGGAATTGGAATGACATTATTGAAAGTAGGTTTCTATCTGCCCAGAGCAGGAATGAACCTGACTTGTGCAGCAGCAGGGTGTGGAGCAGTGCAGACAATCACCGCCCAGGGCAGGGAACATGCTCCGGGCTCAGGAGAGCTGGAGCTGGCCTCAGTGCTCATCTGCCCTTCTGCATGGATGCACGGTGCCCCGAAAGGGTGCAGCCTGGCCTCACGGCATTGCAGCAAGATGAGCAGGTTTCTCGACTTCTGCTCCCTTGACAATTTTCCATCCAAACTGCTTTTCAGCAGAAAACTGGCGTTTTGACCACATTACATGTTCCGTGGGAAGTGTCTGCTCGCTGCGGAAAAATGACTTTTCATCAAAAAACGGAGAGACCCTAAAACTTTTGAGATGAAAATGGACCTTTAGGGTTTCACGGGAAAAATCAAAACTTTCTATGGTGTTAAAAACCATTTTCTGACCACTCTAGCGCAAAGCAAAAGCAGCAGGCCATGCGATTAAAAGTAAAGGGCCCCTGCAGCAGAGACTCATTGAGCTGCCCACTGATGTTCAGGTTTATTTTCTGAGATCTTTCTTGTGTAACCCACCTGTGAAATCTGTGGCCAGCTTTCTTGCATGTGGCTGAGGGCCAGATGCTCTGCTGCTGTAAATCAGCATCACTTCAATGGAGTAACACCAATTTATACCAGGAGAGGATCCGGCCCTAATTGTTTACCAGGGCCAGGCAAAGAATGTGAATCCCAAACAATCTTAATAGGGCAGCTCTTATGTATTTAGAGCTCCCTCTTCTGGCTTTTTGTCAGCAAGCTTCTCTGTTGTTCTGCTGAAAGGAACTCAGACGCTTTTTAAGATTTAGGGCATGTCTGCACTGGAGCTGGAGGGGTCAACTCCAGCTCGGGGAACCAGACCTGTGTTTGCTTTGATTTCGCTAGTCGCTAAAAATAGCATAGCACAGGGGCCGGATGGATGAACAATTCTGTCTGACGCATGAGGTCTGGCTAGCCCCTTCTGCTGCCTGCATTGCTGTGGCTACCCTGCTATTTATAATGCACCAGCTCCATCAAAGATAGCATGAGTATGTCGATCCAAGTTGGAAATGTCACCTCCAGTGTAGACGTACCTGGAGACTAACTAGGCTCAGTTGCACCTGTTGCTCCTAGATGTGGAAGCTAGGATACAACTCCACAATTTTCATGCTATTAAAAGCGAGCTCTCATTAGAGGCCCTGTAACGGCGTGAGACTCACCCCATGCAGCGCCTCCTGCTGGTTGTCCAGGGAATTAGCGTTTCCAGCCTCAGAGCGCCCTCTGCAGGCCGGTGTCTTGCGGCTTCTTCAGGCCCCTGTGTCCCTCCCAGACCCCGGTGCCCCTTTCACTTGAGTGCTGCCCCCTGGCAGTACCCCCACTGTCTGGGTCTCCCCTCCCAGGGGAACCCTCACTCACTATCCCCACCTCGCCTCAGTCTTTGACTACTGCCAGTCACCATTTAGCCCCTGCACACTGGGGCAGACTGCAGTGTACAAGCCACTCATCACAGGCAAGGGGGGTTTGGACCTGCTGCCTCTGCCTAGCCTTGGGCTGTCCCCTGCAACCCCAGTACCTATTCGGCCTTACACTAGGCTGTGGCCTGGGGGGTTTCCAGGCCAGAGCTCCCCAGCTCCCTTGGCCTTCCCCCAGCCCTGCTCCACTCCAGGTACCTTCTCAAGCTCCCCAGCAGCCAGGCCCATCTCCCTCCACAGCTAGAGGAGACTCTGTCTGCTCCTGGCCCACTGCCCTCTTATTTTACAGATAGGGAAACCGAGGCACGGGGGAGGAAGTGACATGGCACGTCAGTGTTGGGGCCAGGAACAGAACCCGGGGATCCTGACTCCCAGACCCACGCTGTGGCCACTGGACTGTGTGAGGCTGTCTTTAAAAATAGCCTTTGTTTAAAAAACAATCCATGAGTTAACTCAACTACAGGATATGGGCTTGATGAAGAATTCAAAATGAGGTTGCCTAGCCTGTGCTATAGAGAAGGTCAGACACCAGTAGATGATCATAATGGTCCCTTTTGGCCTTGGGATCTATGAACTAGCCCCAACTGTTGTAATTTATAGCTCAATCTCTGACAGTGGGTAAAGATCAAACAAATGTATGCTTTCCAAAAGGAATAAATATCCATGTCACTTGGCTAAGTGCTGTTTGCTGTGTAAAGCGCCAGATACAAAAAAACAAGCATTCCTAGTTTTAATGCATTTTCAATATAAATGTAACGGTGTGGGCTGTGTCACCGCCCGCAGTACCATGACCAAAGTAGATGGAACAAATGCAGCAGAAGAAAATAAGCCATGGTTAACAATGGAGCATTTAAAGAAAGGAGAGAAAGGAAGGCAGATGGCATGAATATTAGTGCATGAAAATGACTAACACTCTGAGAATTTCCCAGTGTACTTCTCACTTGTTTTGCCTTGCTTCTATAATTAATTTATGGAAAGCGCCTAAATTGGGAATAAACACAATCTCACAAATCCCTTCTAATCTCTGCCTGTATTTTGGAAATGATACCCTCAAGGTATAGTTTCTTACCATGATTAAACTGTTTTCTTTTTAAAGCATTAACACGGTCTGATTTATTTATTTTACACAATAGCACAAAGCGTCGGTGGTCAGGGCTGAGCTCAGCACTGGTTCAGAAGCAAGCTATTGTTATCAGTTGCCGTGTACTGCTGTATCGGGCAAGATTTTTGTCTCGGATGCACATACCTGTTCGCAAAATGTGACGCCGTGAGCTAAGCCACACAACGTGACGGCACAGACAGTTAGAGGGTGGCGTGTATTTGGACACTGCTTCGTTTTTTAAAAAACATATTTTTTCATCAGGTCGTTTCCTCCAATCGAAAATAAAAGCAGAGGTGCTCCCGAGCGTTAAGGTATCGGAACCCTCTCCTTTCGTCAGGAAAAGGATGGGGGCAGCTGTACGGCAGGAACAAAGGGAGCTCTGCATTTGCTCCCATCCCGTGTTAGCAATATGGAGACACATGTACAGCAAGCTGCTCCGTGGCGTTTGGAACACTAGAACCAGCCTGGAAAAACCTGGGCTTAGCCCTGTATTTGTCTGTGACATGTGCATTGGGGAGAGTTTATCTGATTGCTTCAGCTGATGCCTGCTGGGACACTTGCTGCTGACACAGACCATATGTTCCCCCCATGGAGGGGAAATGCATGGAGGGGGCAGATAACCACAAAAGGGCCTGATCCAAAGCCCACTGGGCGTCTTTCCATTGGCCTCAATGGGCTTTGGATCAGGCCTCAAAATGGCGCAGTATGTTGCCACGCAGCTTGCCACCCATTCCCCAGGGAAATGAAGCTGGAGCAATCCACTAGGAAGAGCTCTATGGATCCTTCTTTGGGAAGATGCACAGCACAAGGGACCTTCATACGTACTACCTGGCTTGGCAGCAGCCCTGCTGAGAAGGATCTGGGAGTTGTGGTGGATCACAACCACAACACGAGTCAGCAATGGGATGTTGTTGCAACCAAAGCAAATGCAATGTTAGGTTGTATTAACAGAGGCATAGCATGCAAGTCACAGAGGTGAGAGTACCACTCTACTCGACACTGGGTAGACCTCAGCCACAGGAGCATATGACCCGGACCCACCGGGAGGTCTGTGAAGGAAGAGCAATCAGCAAGAAGCAGCACTGGGCAAGGATGGATTTTTCTATAAAACTGCTCAGATCGTCTCTAGCTCAAACAGGAATTAATGTAGGGAAGTTCTATGGCCTTGGTTATGGAGGAGGTCAGACTCACTTGGTGATCACAATGGTCCCGTCTAGCTTTATTATCCGTGAAGCTATTCCTTGTGACTGAAAGGCAGGGCTTGGGGCTGGATCCTACAGTAGGAGCAAGAGAGCAGCCATAAAGAAACTGGATTTTTATTATACCTCGTGTCACAGTGCAAAGTGGAAATCAAGTTGGGAGTTTGTGGATGACACATGCCATCCCTATGTTTTATCCTTTGTAGATCATGCATGCATAACAGAAAGCTTTGCCTTGTTTCCTTCCATGGCATCTTCTTGTAATGTCTGTGGGAGAAATATCACAGCAGTGAACGCACGCCCTCTCTCTCCCCTCGGATAGACAGGGACAGAGCTACTTGTGCCATCCGCAGGGTATACCGGCTAGATAGCTGGGCTGTTGTTCAGACGAATGCTTTCCATTTTGCTGGCAGATTGCTTGTATTTTATGAAGTTCAAGAGTGAGTCGGGGGCTCACAGTGTTTTGCAGGGAGAGGATGTTACTTTCCCCATGTCTAGCCAGCCCTCTGTTTGCAATGTCATCGTGCGGAAATGACCAGAAGAAACCCTCTCGCTCATATTTTAGGAATTAACTGAAATCATGGCTGTCCTGACACAAATAGCCACATCAGCCATAAACACCGAGAGGTCAATAAAACGGATGACAAGCTTGTGCTGGCAACTTTTGGGGGCCTATGATTTGCCCCAGCAGAATCCATGGTTCATAATTCGTATTTACAGTAGGAATTGCTTTTAAAATGGTAATTTTCACTTATGGGTGATCTCATGAGTGAGAGGGAACCTTGTGTTCCCTGGTGTCACAGACAAACGTTTAGGCTGATTTCGATCTCAGTGGGAATGGAGTAGAAGCTCCTTCCGGAGCCACAGTGCCGCCAATGACCTGCCAAGACACTGAGTCTCTAGCCCAGTCAGCTCCATTCATGTTAGTGGAGCACTGGGAATCTCAGTCCTGGGAATCTGGGCGCCCCAGTCCCATTTGATTTGAATAGTAACTGGGGCCCAGAGCCTCAAAAGTATGTAGGTGCCAAACTCCCATTGCAATCGAAGTGTCCAAAGGCCTTACATAGCTTTGAAAATCTCAGCCTAAACTTCTGTTTCCTTCAGGTTTTTATATCACTCTCCAGACTGGGGGGAGGGATAGCTTGGTGGTTTGAGCATTGGCTTGCTAAACCCAGGGTTGTGAGTTCAATCCTTGAGGGGGCCATTTAGGGATCTGGGGCAAAAACTGGGGTTTGGTCCTGCTCACAGGGGGTTGGACTAGATGACCTCCTGAGGTCCCTTCCAACCCTACGATTTCTATGAACATTGACTAAGCTTTAGGTAACTGACTGCTAGGCCTGCAAGGGTTGAAACCATACCTCTTTTTTGCTAGCAGTCTTCATGAGGGTGTCTTGACTGCTCTATGCAGGACGGCTTATTTCTGAGAGCTTTGTGATAACATGCTATGGACTATGTCAGGCGGTTCAGCTATAGTGCAGGCAAGTGCTAGGGTTCAGACTCAGTCAGCTGATTCTGAGGACAGCCAAGGCCAAGGTGAGGGGATCCCAGGGCAGCGCACACAGGCCTCTTGTGTTTAAAGGGAACGTAAAGAAGCAGCTTCAAATTCTGCAGCTGATCTTCATTTCTCTCAGTCCCGCCATTCAAGTTCTATGGAGTTCCACCGTAACCCTAGTAAAAAGGACAATCAGGTTCCTGGGCTGGCAATATTTTAATTCTCTCCCACGTGAGACTAGATTGCAGAAACAAACATATTGACTTCACCTGGGGGACACATTGTGGTCCTGCAAAGGCGGAGATAGACACAGCCAGCCCCATGAAAGAACATTCTGATGCAGCTGAGCCCTGAATTCCATGACCCAGCATAGCTGAAGAAAGTCATATTTATTTTGTATATTCAGACTAATTATTTTGATATTGATGGCTGTGTTGTGGGCAATTACTGATTACTTCACGTTCCACCAGATGATATATTTTGTTTATTGCATTATATTGTAGATAAATAAAAAGTTCCAGACCACATACTAGCTTTTAATAAGCCTGTCCTAGAGTACTTCTGAGGCACCTAGCTATAGAATCATAGACAGGCAGGGCTGGAAGGGACCTCAGGAGGTCACCCCCTCACATGCTGTGGCAGGATTAAGAATACCTAGGCCATCCCTGACAAGTCTTTGTCCAACCTGTGTTTAAAAATCACCAGCAATGGGGATTCCACAACTGCCCTGGGTAACCTCTTTCAGTTCTTCACTGTCCTTGTAGCTAGAAAGTTTTACTTGATGTCTGACCCAAATCTCCCTTGCTGCAAACTTAGTGGATTACTTCTTGTCCTCCCATTGGTGGACAAGGGGATCAATTGATCACCATCTTCTTTATAACAACCAGTACAGTCTGTTAGCTGTGTGGCTGCTCAGAAGTCTATCAATTCTGTTTTATTGACTTTTTCTCCCTTTTCAGATTGACTCACCAGGTGTTAGATTCGTTTTTATGACAGGTTTCAGAGTAATAGCGGTGTTAGTCTGTATTTGCAAAAAGAAAAGGAGGACTTGTGGCACCTTAGAGACTAACAAATTTATTTGAGCATAAGCTTTCGTGAGCTACAGCTCACTTCATCGGATGCATACTGTGGAAAGTACAGAAGATCTTTTTATACACACAAAGCATGAAAAAATGGGTGTTTACCACTACAAAAGGTTTTCTCTCCCCCCACCCCAATCTCCTGCTGGTAATAGCTTATCTAAAGTGATCACTCTCCTTACAATGTGTATGATAATCAAGGTGGGCCATTTCCAGCACAAATCCAGGGTTTAACAAGAACGTCGGGGGGGGGGGGGGGTTAGGAAAAAACAAGGGGAAATAGGTTACCTTGCATAATGACTTAGCCACTCCCAGTCTCTATGCAAGCCTAAGTTAATTGTTGTTAATTGTTGAATTGGAATTCATTTGCAAATTGGATACAATTAACTTAGGCTTGAATAGAGACTGGGAGTGGCTAAGTCATTATGCAAGGTAAACTATTTCCCCTTGTTTTTTCCTACCCCCCCCCCCCCACGTTCTTGTTAAACCCTGGATTTGTGCTGGAAATGGCCCACCTTGATTATCATACACATTGTAAGGAGAGTGGTCACTTTAGATAAGCTATTACCAGCAGGAGAGTGGGTTTGGGGGGGGGGGGGGGGGAAGAAAACCTGGATTTGTGCTGGAAATGGCCCAACTTGATTATCATACACATTGTAAGGAGAGTGATCACTTTAGATAAGCTATTACCAGCAGGAGAGTGGGGTGTGGGGAGAGAAAACCTTTTGTAGTGGTAAACACCCATTTTTTTCATGCTTTGTGTGTATAAAAAGATCTTCTATACTTTCCACAGTATGCATTCGATGAAGTGAGCTGTAGCTCACGAAAGCTTATGCTCAAATAAATTGGTTAGTCTCTAAGGTGCCACAAGTACTCCTATTCGTTTTTATGTTGCTTGAAACGGACAACTTCCATCGTTGTTTTTTTAGAATATAACAACCAAAGTAATTAAAACACTTTTGCAGATATTCTGTTCCCTTAAGTAATAAGTGGTTTTGAATGTTTTCTCTAATTAATTACACTATTAGTTAAATATGTATTTTGTATAACATGCATATTCACCCAACTACTTACTCAAACAGTTAAATGCGTATTTAAATATGTATTATACACTTTAATGCATATTAATTATTTGGTAGCGAGAGAAAGCTCATTCTGAGCTATTCCTGTCTGGGGACTAGATATTTACGCATAAAGTATATTACTGACTTGTTAGACGATAGCTGCTTCAGATTTCTTATGGTCTATCGTGCCGTAAATCCATATTTAGTATTGTGTTGATCTGTGCACCTCCACAACAACAGTGTGACAATGTGCAGTATATTGTGTGGTATAAAAAAGAACGCACTGCCCATGTTCCACATTCATTCCTTTCAAAGGCCTTTTAATTGACAAATATACAGTCAGGGCTTAATAGCTCTATGGCCTGATCCAATGGCCATTGAAGTCAATGGGAGTAACATGTTAACACTTTTGATATTTAAACTCTTTAGGTTTCAGAGGAGAGATGTGGCAGGATGGCCTAGTGGTTAATGCACTAGACCGGGACTCCAGAGATCAGTCTTCAGCTGTGCCAGAGACTTCCTATGTGACCTAGGGCAAGTGACATCTCTCTGGCTTTGATTCAGTTAAGTAAGTGCTTAAGTGCTCTGCTGGGTCAAAAGTGCTTAATGGAGCAATTAAGGAGGATAAGGACATTACACAGAAACTAAATGATTTATTGGTACCAGACACTGCTACAGAGGAGATTGGGGCGATACTTATTGTTTCCAAGTAAAAAAAGAGGTGCTGGAATATCAACCCATTAAAACCTCCTGGCTAGAAGCTCCTGCATCCACGTGTTCTGAAGGAAACCTGAGTTACTAGCTACAACATGCCACCTCTCATTAAATCAGCAACAGTACTAATATAAGGGGACAGGAGGGGAACAAATCTTGCTCTATCTTTAAAACGCTGTGAGGAGTGGCCCTGTAAATTACAGACCAGGGAGCCTTTCTGCCGGGGCTAGTTAAGCTGACTAAAACAATTAAAAATAGAATTCTGCAACACCTCGATGAATGTGAGGTACGAATGAACCAGCCACCTTCTGCCCAGGAAAGCCCCAGCTCCCTAACTTATTCCAGGTCTTTGAGCATGCCCACAAAGTAGTTAATAAGGGGTGATATTGTTTATTTGGCCTTTCAAAAAGCTGGGGACAAAGGCTCACCTGAGGCAGTTAAAACACGAAGCGGTCTCGGGCTGAGAGGAAGTACCGTCATGGCTCAGAGCCTGTTAAGAGACAGAGAGCAAAGGGTAGAAATGAAGGGTCAGCTTTTCTGCATGGTGGTGCAGTAACGATGGGGTGTCCCAGGGCTCCAGGCTTAGTAAACAGAGTCGTGACCTGGAGAAAGGGGTGAGCTGGCGGTGGCAACATTTGGAGATGACAGATGATTTGGGGCAGTCAAGATAAGGCAGGGGTGGGCAAACTACAGCCTGGGGGCCGCATCCTGCCCTCCAGATGTTTTAGTCCTGCTGTGGAGCTCCCGCTGGGGAGTGGGGTCTGGGACTTGTCCTGCTCCGGTGCTCCAGCTGGGGAGTGGGGTGGGGGGCTTGCCCCGCTCCACACGGCTCCCAGAAGAAGCGGCATGTCCCCCCTCTGGCTCCTACATGTAGGGGCAGCCAATGGGCCCCCGCAGCGCCCATTGGCCGGGAACCGTGGCCCATGAGAGATGCAGGGGCGGTGCCTGCGGACAGGGTGGCACACAGAGCCACCTGGCCATGCCTCCGCGTAGAAGCCGGAGCGGGGACATGCCGCTCCTTCTTGGAGCTGCTTGAGGCAAGTGCCACCCAGAGCCTGCATCCCTGAACCCCTCCTGAACCCCAACTCCCTGCCCCAGCCCTGATCCCCCTCCCTCCCTCTGAACTCCTTGGTCCCAGCCTGGAGCACTCTCCTGCACCCCCACCCCTCATCTCCAGCCGGAGCCCTCACCCACCCCTGCACCCACCCCCAATTTCATGAGCAGTCATGGCCCACCATACAATTTCCATACCCAGTTGTGGCCCTCAGGCCAAAAAGTTTGCCCACCCCTGAGATAAGGACTGTGATCCTCTGAGGAACCAGACAAAACCAGGTGAATCTCCCCCCCCACCCCAGATTCTTCTCCCCATGTATTTAAACACATGGCCTGCATGCCACCGTGGCCCTTTTTCTTACCTGCATCTCCTTCTGCAGTTCACAAGGGATCCTGCTCCCAGCTGGCTGCAGCTCAGAGGAATGGGGAGGGAGTGGGTACATGTCTGATTTGATCTAGGCACCTGAGTCCTTCCTGCCAGCTTTGGTGCTTTGCATGTCAACTGCACAATGCCTTGGCTTAATGAAGGCTCCATCCCAGCCTGCCCCATCCTTGGTCTCTGCTGCTAAGTCTGAGAGATTAGGCCTCTTCACTAGCCTTTCTCCCGTGCCCCGGTCCCAGCTGCTGCCACCAGCCCCCCAGCAATGGAGTTAGAGGAGAATTTTTTCTAGCCCTTCCTCCTGCTTCTCTGCAGCTGCCAGGCCCCACAGGAGCAGGTGCAAGGAAGGAACTGTCCCTCCCTCCAGGGAACAGGTGGGGAGAGAGGGAAACGTCTGAGTGGTGTGTGCGAGATTCCCAGAGAGGTGAACCTCTCCCATCAACCAGTTTGTTTCTGTGCTTCAAGTTTCCCACTGGAGCTTGGGTTGCTAGTTTGGTTGTCATGTTAGCTGCTGGTTTGCCCTGCTCCAGAAGAGTCACCATGCCACCAAGTCCGATCAGCATGACCACTGTGGAGACCCGCTCCTTGCAGGAGATGCATGACCACGTGCTTACCATGTGATGCTAGAGGCCACTGGAGCTGCCTCTGTAACAAGGAACACAAAGCGAAAAGTCACCCAAGAAACCAGCTGAACCCTCTTGCTCTGCCTCCTTTCAAACGCCACAGGATTCATGGCCAAGAGCTTCAGAAATGAGGGCCTAAAACGAGGCTCCTAAATAGATTCCTAAATAAGTGGCCTTATTGTCAAAAAAGCTGCTCCCCCACACATTCCCTTGGAAGGTGTTGGCTGTTTAACACTCCTGTGTAAGGCTTTCTAGGAGAAGGCTGTGGTCTAGTCCTCCTTCAAGCACTCTTCTGGCCCGTGTGCTAAACACTGCTTTGAAGGCGACCGGCCCCATTCAGCTCAAGTTGCTCATTGAACATGCTGCAATCGGGAGCAGCTTAGCGCTAGCCGTATTGATTTCCTATTGAAACTTAAACTTGCAAGCAGACTGGCTAGCTGTGCGAAGTGGTTTAACAGGGCAGCTGTCGGGGGGAGGCCGTTCATTCATGCAGCCCTTTCTCCCTTGGAGGTTTACCTGGCTGGCTGGTGTGCTTAGCTGTGCTTTGTAGGGTCATAGGAGCTGCTAGAGTGGATCAGACCAGTGGTTCGAAGTCCAATGTCCTGACAGTGATCAGCACCAGTAGGAGTTTATGGAATAACCTGTCCATCAGGAAAGTTTCTTCCAATTCCCAGGTATTTAGGAGTTGATTTATGCCTTGAAGCATGAGGGTTCATATCACTTACAAATATATTTTAATTTAATACAACTGTGGATGGTTCTTATTCATATAAGGGTCTAATTCTCTTTTTCATTGGGGGGCAAATTGTGATTACCGACTGGCTACGAAATGTATACTCAGCTAGTCTATGCTATGAAATCCTAGTTTTGTTACCCTGTCCTGTCTCACTCCCCTCTCCATCATCCACTCGCTTTTTTCCTCTACCACTTATGTCTTGTCTTGTAGACTTTACTGGGGTAGGAACTGCCATTTGCTAAATTTTTATATAGTGTCCACCGCAATGATACCTGATAGAGGCCTTTAGGTGCTCCTGAAATAGAAGTGATTAATAAGATCCTGCTCAATTCATGCCTTCAATAACATCTTGTGGCAATGAGTTACACAGGCTTGGGGCTTTAAAAATCCACTTGCCCAGGTTCTGGAAAGCAAGGGGACCTACCCATGAGATTCCTGCCTCTATAGAAGTTGAGTGTCTTGCTCTGGGCTAGGAACAGTTCTGATGGGCTTGGCTGAATGGGGTGAAGTCTAGCTATGCCTGCTCCACATTTGAAACCAACCTAGCATTCAGTGCCAAGTATGCTTAGTAGTCATAGCTCATGCTGATGGTGAGTAATTCCTGTCATAAAAATTATTACCATAGTAATTTGTCATAGCTGAGCCTATTTAATGAGCAGGAGTCAAAGACTTAACTTGAGACCAGATTGTTACTTATTCCCCATTGAGCTTCTGTTAAGATGAGGTCTTGACTTGCCATCCTCTCTCTGGGAGCCCTGAGCCGCACTGCCAAGTCATGGCTGCATATTTGCATGCAGGAACGGCTGGTGTTTAGCTTTGTTTTTAACAATGGATCTGGCTGCAGTCTTTTTTGAAACAATGCACTTTTACTGTATAGTACCAGATTGTACATCAAAACTATTATTCCACCATCGCAGGCTTAATTATAAAAGTATAATTCAAACGACACTGGGGGTTTGCTGGAGTTAAATTTTAATGGCAAGCCAGTGCCCTTTTAATGGCATTTTAGACATTTAAATTGGGCATGATCCCTTTGGGAACAGTCACTTTATTCATGGAGATTATGTCTAATTTGAATATAAAAATACCACTCAAAAGATATGGTATAGGCTATTTCTCACTTGCAGGAGTGCCACAGGCCAATCTTCCCAACTGATTGGGCATCAGTGGATTAAAAAAAACCCCTTACTCAAGCAAAGCACACTATAGAAATCTATGTGCTCATAAATATGCCCCCAAACCTTTCAGTTTGTTCCCTCAGCATTCTGGGTATGGCATGCAAATGAGAACACCAAGCAACTTACTTCACAGTGAAGATGTCTACTCTCCAGTGTATACATCTCATGTAGCTTTGAACATTGGTAAAAGAACTAGCGAGCTGTGGGAAGTAAACAACAACGAGGAGTTGTCAGCCTTACTCTAAAAATCCCAGGCCAGTCCCTCAGCTGGTGTAGATCAAGGTTGCTCCTCTGAATGCAATGCAGCTACACCAATTCACCCCAGCTGAGAATCTAGCCCCAGGTTTTTCTGTTGCAATCCCAAACCTTACCGTTGATCATTGACAATGGACAATGTGTATAACACAAGTATATCTCCCTGTGCATCCCCTTGCTTATAGATATATGGTGCATCTATAAAATTTGTAGCAAATATCTAGGGCCTGATCTTGCAAACACCTGTGGAGTGAGTAACTTTACTCAGTGGACTACCTCCATGAAACTCATTGGGCCAACATGTGAGTAAAGTGTTTGAAGGACTGGCTCCACCTTTCCATCTCTTTAGGTTGAAGCTTTCGATTGTCTATAAATACCCTGAATTTTGGAAGTGGTACAATTCTACCAAGGGTTGTGTATTCCGTTCCTTGGTCCTGCTCCCTTTGAAGTCATTGGGAATGTTGCTACTGACTTGAACAACGCTATAAAGGATGAAATGGCTTGGGCCCCCTGGAGCCCCCTGTTGAGCTGCCATCCTACATCGAGCGCCGCCTATGAATCAATAACTGGCTGGGCGAGAGCTGCCTGGAAAGGAAACAGGCTTCTACCCATCCCCAGCCTAGTATCGAGGGCCCCTACGCACGCCTGTTGCCAGTTCTGAGCCAGACCACATGCAGATCGACACCACCAGGAGGTGCTGTACAGACCAAGAGCAGGAATACAGGCACTGCCCTGGCCTCTGCTGTACTGCGGAGAAGGTGGCCACTTTGACTCAGGTCACCCCATAAACCCAGATCCACTACGGTTACTGGAAACCACCTCGCTCAGTTCTGGTAGAACGGTTGTGGCTGGACGTAACCTGGAGAGCAATCTCCCAGAAAAATCCTCTTGCTACTCACTTGCTGCAAAGGCGGACGCCTGCCAACCACACCTACAATCCCCCCTCCAGCTCCCAGACCCCAACCACAACTGAAGTAAGCTATACCCCACTCGTTGATTGACTCTGAGGCATCCATCAACTTTATGGACTGGCCGTTGCCCAAGCCAACCACTTGCCAATCCAGAGGAAGTTTGTCCCTGAGCAGGTGGAGGCTATTGAGGTGGAGGCCCATTTCCCATGAGACAGCACCTCTCTAGGTCGTGATCTGAGACCACCAGGAGATTATGCAGTTTGACCTGATCGCTTTGCCATGCTTTTACATCATACATTAAACAGTAATAAGTCACCAGGACCAGACGGTGTTCACCGAAGAGTTCTGAAGGAACTCAAATATGAAATTGGAGAACTACTAACTCTGGTATACAACCTATCACTAAAATCAACCTTTGATGAATGAAGGATAGCTAATGTGATAACAATTTTTCAAAAAGGATCCAGAGGTGATGCTGGGAACTACAGGCCAGTAAGCCTAACTTCAGTACCAGACAAACTGGTTGAAACTATAGTAAAGAATAGGTTTATCAAACACCTAAATGATCATGATTTGTTGGGGAAGAGTCAACACAACTTTTGTAAAGGGAAATTGTGCCTCACCAATCTACTAGAATTCTTTGAGGGGGTCAATAAACATGGGGACACGGGTGACCCAGTGAATATACTGTACTTGGATTTTCAGAAAGCCTTTGATGAGGTCCCTCGTCAAAGGCTCTTAAGCAAACTAAGCTGTCCTGGGTTAGGAGGGAAGGTTCTCTCATGGATTGGTATCTGGTTAAAAGATAGGAAACAAAGGGTAGGTATAAATGGTCAGTTTTCAGAATGGAAAGAGGTAAATAGTGGTGTCCCCCAGGGGTCTGTTCTGGAACCAGTCCTATTCAACATATTCATAAATGATCTAGAAAAAGGGGTAAACAGTGAGGTGGCAAAATTTGTAGATGATACAAAACTACTCAAGATCGTTAAGTTGCAAGCAGTCTGTGAAGAGCTACAAAAGGATCTCATAAAACTGGGTGACTGGGCAACAAAATGGCGGAGGAAATTCAATGTTGATAAATGCAAAGTAATGCACATTGGAAAACATAATCCCAACTATACATATAAAATGATGGGGTCTAAATTAGCTGTTACCACTCAAGAAAGAGACCTTGGAGTCATTGTGGACAGTTCTCTGAAAACATCCACTCACTGTGCAGCGACAGTCAAAAAGGTGAACAGAATGTTGGGAATCATTAAGAAAGGGATAGATAAGAAGATAGAAAATATCATATTGCCTCTGTATAAATCCATGGTGCGCCCACATCTAGAAAGTTGCTTGCAGATGTGGTCGCCCCATCTCAAAAAAGATATATTGGAATTGGAAAAGGTTCAGAAAAGGGTAACAAAAATGATTAGGGGTATGGAATGGCTGCCGTAGGAGGAGAGATTAATAAGACTGGGACTTTTCAGCTCGGAAAACAGATGACTAAGTGGGGATATGATTGAGGTCTATAAAATCATGACTGGTGTAGAGAAAGTAGATAAGGAAGTGTGGTTTACTACTTCTCATAACACAAGAACTAGGGGTCACCAAATGAAATTAATAGGCAACAGGTTTAAAACAAATAAAAGGAAGTATTTCTTCACACAACACAAGGTCAACCTGTGGAACTCCTTGCCAGAGGATGTTGTGAAGGCCAAGACCATAACAGGGTTCAAAAAAAGAACTAGATAAGTTCATGGAGGATACATCCATTGATGGCTATTAGCCAGGATGGGCAGGGATGGTGTCCTTAGCCTCTGTTTGCCAGAAGCTGGGAATGGGCGACAGGGGATGGATCACTTGATGATTACCTGTTCTGTTCATTCCCTCTGGGGCACCTGGCATTGGCCACTGTTGGAAGAGAGGATATTGGGCTAGAGGGAACTTGGCCATTCTTTAGTTCAAACTCACATAGCCCTGATTAGGCAGGAGTGGTTAAACAGGTGTATCCTAAACAAAGGAATGTGTATTTATCTCAATTTACATATAAGTAGTAAACAGGGCCCTTGAGACAGCAAGAAGACAAGACAAATCTGCTTGTCAGCATACACAGGTATCATAAATATAAAGGGAAGGGTAAACCCCTTTAAAATCCCTCCTGGTCAGAGGAAAAATCCTCTCACCTGTAAAGGGTTAAGAAGCTAAAGGTAACCTCGCTGGCACCTGACCAAAATGACCAATGGGGAGACAAGATACTTTCAAAAGCTGGGAGGAGGGAGAAAAACAAAGGGTCTGTGTCTGTCTGTGTGATGCTTTTGCTGGGGATAGAACAGGAATGGAGTCTTAGAACTTAGTAAATAATCTAGCTAGGTATGTGTTAGATTATGATTTCTTCAAATGGCTGAGAAAATAGCTGTGCTGAATAGAATGAATATTCCTGTTTTTGTGTCTTTTTTGTAACTTAAGGTTTTGCCTAGAGGGATTCTCTATGTTTTGAATCTAATTATCCTGTAAGGTATTTACCATCCTGATTTTACAGAGGTGATTCTTTTTTTTTTTACTTCTATTAAAAGTCTTCTTGTAAGGAAACTGAATGCTTTTTCATTGTTCTAAGATCCAAGGGTTTGGGTCTGTGGTCACCTATGCAAATTGGTGAGGATTTTTACCAAACCTTCCCCAGGAAGTGGGGTGCAAGGGTTGGGAGGATTTTGGGGGGGTAAGACGTGTCCAAACTACGTTTCCCAGTAAACCCGGTTAAAGTTTGGTGGTGGCAGTGGAAATTCCAAGGGCAAAGGGTAAAATTAATTTGTACCTTGGGGAAGTTTTAACCTAAGCTGGTAAAAGTAAGCTTAGGAGGTTTTCATGCAGGTCCCCACATCTGTACCCTTGAGTTCAGAGTGGGGAAGGAGGGGAGAAGAAAGAGCATGGGCCCACCTTCACTCCCAGACTCTTCACTCTGGTTTGAATAAACTTTGCTTTGAGGGGTAATCTTCAGAACAATCCACTGAGGGGGGTTTCTCTCTCTCTTTCACCTAAGTAGATAAAGGAACGAGCCCTGGAACTTTGAGGGTGGGATGGAGAATCCTTGTTGCTGGAATTAGTGGTAAGGATTTTACCTGGGACCAAGTCTAGCTTGTTAAGTTTTAGTTACTATAAAGCCTTTCAGCTCTATTTCTCTTGTAACCATTTCTGACTCTAATGCCTTATACTTGGACTCACTTAAAATCTCTTTCTTTGTAGTTAAACTTTTTTTTATTTTCTTAATCAAAACTTATCCAGTGTTGTGGATAAACTGAGCTGTTTGGTAACTCCAATTAAAGTAGCAGACCTTTCACAGGGGCAAGGGACCTGTAATATCTGAACTGCTCAGGAGTGGGCAGGCCAGTGCAGAATACAGATTTGGGGGAGAAATTCAGGTCTGAGAATGTGCTGGGGTCACCCTACGGGTAGTAACCAAGGCTGCAGGAAGCCAGAGAGTAGTTGGTGTGTTGTGGACAGGCTGCTGGGTTCAGAGTTGCTGGACCAGGGCACATGCAGAGTGTGACCTGCACGCTGTTTGGCTGTTTGTGAGCAGCCCAGGTGGGAGCTGCAACAGTAAAGCATTGTGAGGCACCCAAGGTTGCAGGGAAGGCACTGACACAACCCCTCGCTGGTCTGGACAGCACTGCAGAATGTGGTAGCAATGAGTGGAAGACAGCCTTCTGCACCAGGTATGGTCACTCTGAGTAGCTGGTTGTGCCCTTCTGCTTTTCCAGTGCCCTGGCCATATTTCATTTAGTGAGTGATACCTTCAAAGACATCCTAGACCAGTTCACTGGGACCTACTGAGATGACATCTCAACTTTTTGGAGAACCAGTCTCTGCATAACTAGCACATCCGACCAGTGCTGGAATGCCTCAGGAAAAATTGCCAATAAGCCAAACTGGAAAGATATGAGTTGGACTGCACCATTGTCGATTGCGTCATCTAGATCATCTTTCTCGACAGGATCAGGAAGGGTCCACAGAAATTTTTCGTCATTGTGGATGGGGCCCCACCGAAGACTACCTGACATTCAGTGCTTTCTGGGATTTGTGAATTTTTATCAGAGATTTATCAAGAAATTCTGCCCAGTAGTGGCTCCAATTACCAAACACCTCCATAAAAATTCCACCTTTATCTGGGTGTCGGAGACGCCGTGGGCTTTCAAGCAGCTAAAGAAGGCCTTCACCTCTGCACCTATATTGAAGCACCCCGACCATCCAAGCCCTTTGTTGTCGACGCAGACACTTCAGACTGTGCCATCAGAGGGGTACTGGCAGAATTGCTGGGGTCACCGAGCAGTCTCCACCCAGGCGCATTCTACCCCAGAAAGCAAACTCCCACGGAACGGAACTATGAAATCTACAATAGAGCTGCTCTCCATTGAGACTGCCTTTGGGGGTGGAATCAGCACTTGGAGGGCGCATGTTTCTGTGTCCAGGTATTCACCGACCATAAAAACTTAGAACACCTGTGATCCCTGAAGACCCTCACCCAATGCCAGAGCCCACGGTCCCTGTTGTTCTCCTGTTTTGAGTTCACATTACATTATCGGCCTGGAGGAACATTCATGGGAGCCAGTGAACCACATCCATGCCCCCTCTGTGAGTTCCACCAGTCCTATCCCCACAAACCCAGCCCAGGGGCAGCAAATAATGCCTGGGCTACACTAGACAATTAGGGCTAGTCAATTAGCATAACTACATCACTCAGGGCCTAGTGAAACCGACCTCAACCCTGTGTAGACAGCACTAGGCTGACGCTACCTCCAGTCGGGGAGGTGGATAACCTGCGCTGACGGGAGAGGTGCCGCAGCTATACCACAAGCATTTAAATGTAGCCAAACCCTTAGTCTGGGCAACAGCACAATGTGGCCAGGAACTCTCCTGCTGCCTCGCAATGCTACAGACTCCCTAGGCTTCCAGCCGGCCTTTGAGCTAGTTCCTGTCCCGGCCTGGCCCCACCCTTGTTCCAGCCTGCTCCAGACTTGTCCGTGCCCTACTCTAACCTTGCTCCAGCCCTACACCTAACCCCTAGCCTGACGCCCACCCAGCTTCAACCATTAGCCTGCATCCAGACTCCGACCCTGATTTGGCTTGTCTATTGACTCTGACCTCGGTTCTGACCCATGGCGTGTCCCCCAGCTCTGCTTTTGGCCTGCTCCCAACTCTACAGCCAGCTGTGACCCTTGGAACCTGTTCTAGACCCTGGCTCCATGCCTGACCCCCTGGAACCCAAGCCTGACAAACAGAAGCATGATTAGACCCTATGACTGATTTGCTAATCATTAACGCATTTCCTCTCACATAGAGCGCTGGTGCAATCATGCTTCGTTGTACTGGCTCTCTGGTTTGGGGTAGCTGTGTGACCTTTTACTAAAAAATGTCGTCCGCTTTTGGCAAAGGTGTATTAGGGCTGACTGGAGGGGAACAATTCTGTTTCATGGCGACTTTCAGGGTGTAAAAATGTGTTTGTGTTCCATACTGGCCTGAAAACAAAACCTTTTCACAACAATGGCCTTGTGTATGTCACACTCCGTGCCCTGGTGGCTAGGGTACCGGCCTGGCAGTGGGGAGAACCCCTGCTCAAGTTTTTCTTCCCCGATCGCTTCAAATCAGACAGAGCCAGGCCCCAAACCCAGGCTAGTCCCGCTAGCCCCAAGCTGTAGAGTCTCTCCCTCTGTTGCTGCCTCTCGCTGGCTCTCTGTAAGGGACCAGGGCCTAGGCAGTCTGGCCTAGCAGTCACAGTTGGGCTGGTGCGCACAAGTCGGCGAGCAGGGATGGGAATAATCGCTAGAGCTGGGATCACTAAGCAAGAGACAGGGTCAGCGTGAGGCTGGGGTGGAGATTGGACATGGGAAAGCGAGGCACGGTCTGGAGTCACAGCAGGGCAGGAGTCTGCATGGTTACCCAGACAACACCCTGGGCCACCCTCCAGGGCTAAATAGTGCGCATGGGCCAATCAGAGGCCTGCCATGCTGGAGCCTTTGGGAGGCACTTCCTGCAGTGTCTAATCTCCACAGGGCGCCATGGACGGGGCTGTGCATGGCTGCTGTGAGAACATCAGCTGTCCAGGCTCCGCAGAGCTGGGCTCTCGTCCCAGGGATCCTCATGCTATCAATCTGCCTGATGGAGATTTGTGGAAACCAATACGTCTCTGCCAGTCACTTCAGCTTTGGAACAGCATATTTTGGCAAAAAAATGTTCCGACCATCTCTAATGTTTATCTTTTTATTTTAGCTCGGTGACTGTATTTTACTCCCCTATGCTGGAAGGGAGCTGACGCATGAATATAATAGATAATATTGATGGAGAACTGTCTGTGCGCTCAGTATGATACTGATCCCAGTAACTAAGATGCAACTCCAAGGAGCTTAAAACCTAAGGCCCAGATCCTCCACAGCAGTGCACAATGGCAGACCTTTGTGCCTGGATAACTCCGACTGGAGCCTTAGGCGGACAAAATGGGCTGTGTCCACACCGTGGTCATTCATTGCTTGATGTGTGTTAAGCTGTCTAGAGTGGCTTAGGAGCAGGAGTACCAACTTCAGGGCACAAACCGCAACCTGGCTGTCAGTTCTATACTTAGATTTCACCAACCAAGTATCAAGTGTAAGCTCCTCAGACTCTATAACAGGCCAACCATGGAGTCACAGACAGTCCCCTTGGGTACTCTGGTCTAGCCTGCCGGCTAGGCAAGCCTGCCTTTGTGATAGATGGTCCCTTACACCAAAAATCACAACAATATTCAGGTTACTCCCAATCTTAAAATACCAGTCACTTACCTCAGGTCAATTACACTTTAGATCTTACACCAAAGACAACACTTGTAGCCAATCCTACAATAAACTATCTAAAGATGTATCAACTAAGAAGAAATAAGAGATTATTTACAAGGTTAAAGCAGGGAAACACACACACAGAAATGAGTTACAGTGTTAGGTTCCAAAAGGTGCTAAACGCTGCTGTAATGTGCAAACTCTATATGTCTTTTAGGGCTAATCCAGGCAAAGCATCTGAGGATCCCTTGCTTATGCTTGGAAATCTTGACCTCCCAAAGTCCAAGCAGCACAGAGATACAAGTTTCTTCTTGTTAGGGATTTTTATTGCCTTTCCCACAGAGTTCAAGCTGATGGGATGAGTTCATATGCCCATCTCCTCTTCATGGAGTGCAGGGAGGGAGGAACAAAATCAACAAAGTCTTTGTTCTTTGATGGTCCATAATGGCTCATTTGGTTTCAGTGGGCCTTCTTGGTAGGCAGGACCTAACACAGGGGTTCTCAAACTGGGGGTCAGGACCCCTCAGGGGGTCACCAGGTTATTACATGGGGGGTCGCGAGCTGTCAGCCTCCACCCAAACCCCACTTTGTCTCCAGCATTTATAATGGTGTTAAATATATTTAAAGTGTTTTTCATTTATAAGGGAGGTCGCACTCAGAGGTTTGCTATGTGAAAGGGGTCACCAGTACAAAAGTTTGAGAACCACTGACCCACCACCTTCTTTATGAAGCTAGCATTTTACATTAATTAATGTTTCTTTCCTGTTTGATGACTTACAAAGGATTACACTGCACAAACACTTATCACCACCTTAAAGCATGGGGTGCAGATGCTATAAGTGAGATTAATGCATGCAGCAATGTACAAGCATTCCTAAATATTGTCTACACTACAGAGTTTTGTCAACAAAAGATATGTGAATAAATAACATCAGTATGCACAAGGTGGACAAGCCTCTGAACTTGGCTCTGTTAATGTAACTCAGCCCTGGCCTAGACGGAGTGCCCTCTAGTGGATTAAAGGGTATTGCCATCTTCACTTGAAAGAGCTCTGACTTATTTTTCTATGCTGAAGTTTCAGTACATTGAACTGAGCTGTCTGCCATATGAGGCTGTTAGCTATGGGTGAATTCTGGCCCTATGGAAGACAATGACTAAACGCTCATTGAGTTTACTGGGACTAGGATTTCACCCTATATTGCCAAAAAATGTAAACATTTACCCAAACTCCTGTAGTGATCCCCCCCCACTCCACTCCCTGGTATTTGTTTTCACGTTATTGTTGCTTTGCACATTCGGATTATCTATCTGTACGCTACTCTCAGTAGAATGTCACTAGTGGCTGGGAGCCCCCTGGTGAATTACTGAATCATGCGATTGGTGAGTAAGGAGAACTCACACAATACAAAAAACACCAAATATGCCTTGTTGACTTACTTTGCCAATTTCAGTTTAGTTTTGATGATGATGATACTGCAGAGAATACAGTGAGGGTCCTGTCATGCATTTGGTAACATTACCGAAATTTTAGTAAAGAGCCCCAAACATTGTGTCAGCTATTGAATCTATGTTGAGAGTTGGAATCTCCAAGTCTTTTGTGTGGCTTGCAAAGTGTGTCACATAGTGACTTGAACCTTAATGAGATCTAATCTGATCGATGCTCCCTCTTTTTGCTGCCAAATTCTTTGTGACGCAGTGGGTCACATCGCTTGTGCTGTACACTAAGTCCCATTCACACAGCTCCAATGCAGGATTCATGGGCTTGCAAAATGTACACCTCTGACTTGCATAGGCACCTAGCTAAGTAGCTGAGCATTTAGCCCTGGGAGTGAGGAACTGGCTATTTGAATGCACACATCAAGCAATGCATGCACAAGGAGGCATAGATTTATTTGCAGAAAATCAGGCTCCATAAGCACCACCACATGGCTTTGCCCTGACATGGGCAGTGCGAAGGTTGTTTAGGTGATGAGAATTGCACATTTCAGTAACTTCTCATTTTAAAATGATACAGCAACACTGCAAGCCCCCATTGTTGTTGGTGCTGCATGTAGTCATACTGAGAAGCACTCCCTATCCCCAAGAGCTTACTGGCTAAGTAGACAAAGCAGTCATTAGTTTCCTCCCTTTACAGCTGGGTATCGGAGGCACAGAGAGATGAAAACCCCGATTCTGTGCTCATTGGAATTACTGGGAGTTTTGACAAGACGTAAATGGGAACAAGATCAGGGCCTCACAGACTTGACCAAGATCACAGAGGGAGTCTGGCACAGGTTCAGGAACTAAACACAAGTTTCCTGAATCCCAGCTAATGCCTTACGCACAACCCCACCCTTCCTCTCACTGCAAAGTGCACCCTAACTATTCATTTCCAGGCTAATGCTTTTCTTTTGAGAAAGCTGCCCTTGTCCCTTGAGTTGAAATATTTTCCCCCTTAAGTGGCTGATCGAAATCTGCAAACTAAAATCCAGCTTACCTAAGTGTATTTGGGGTTTTTGGCATCATAATGATTACAGTGGGCACCGCTTGTCCGTCACGCCCTTTTGATGCCAAACACTGCCACCGGTGCTATATAAGGGAGAGGGACAGAGGGCAGGTATAGCCACAACAGGTACAAGCCGCAGATTTTTGGAGCTTTCCTTTAGGAATCAAAATGGAATGGACAGATCGTCAACAATACTTAGGCCCAGCTCCTCAAAGGGAGTTAGACACCTCAGTATCTTTGTGGATTGGCACCAAGTGCTGATTGCATTGCTGGGCCACTTTAAAAGTGATGGAGAAGAGCTGTATTAGCCCTTGGGTTTCCCTTTAATCCTCCCTGATCACAGCATCACGCTCTCCAGCACTGGTAGCTTGACAATGGTAATGGCACTGCTCTAGCCTTGTTCCCTAGTCAGGATAAACTATTTGGCCTGTGGACGAGATTATTTCTGTACGGAACAGGATTGTTATCACTTAATTGAAAATAATTATCCAATGCAAATTAACTTCAACTTGCCTAGCTGAGTAGAACGAAGGGAGCATTTCAGATCAGTGTAAAGGGGGATCGAGGTGGATGTTTTAGCTATATGTAACAGTAGAGATAAAGGATGCTTTATAAGACCGAGGAGTATGAGGCCTTTCACAGTGTAACTATGGGAGAGAGCCACGTGAAAGTGTTTATGTTATCGTAAGCGTTGAAAATAATTGTACACTCCAATGAAGCAAGCATGCTTGTTAGAGAGCTGGAAGACGTAGCAGCAGCGAAGAACCAGGCTCTAATGCAGTCAAAAGGATTTTAGTAACGGCTGCGCTTGCAAAAATCAAGCTCCAGAGGTCTGTCTGTGTGGTTGTTAGAGGCCCATCAGACAAGGTTTTGTGTCTTAATTCTAGATGATTCGTAGAGCCCTCAGTGAAGGGGGTGAGTAGGGGAGAGAATTCAGAGTAGGGCTTCAGATGTGGAGAAAGGGGCAGACTCAAGGAAGAAGAGCAAACTGGCTGATTTCTCTTTGTCTAGTCCTTCCAGGAGCCACCTGCTCTAGCTGCCAGGGCCGGGAAGCGGCGGTAACAGGTGCAGCACTGGCCAGATTTTGCTCCTTGTTGGGGTTTGCCGATTCCCTGCTTTCCCACAATGCTCCCGGGAGTTGCCAGGTAACATTGCCCCTTTGAACTATGGGCTGCTCCTTACATTCCCTGTAGATCCAAGCCATCTGCCAGACCCTGGTCCTCTAGGGATTTTGAAAAAGTTTTCCCCTCCAAAACTCTTGTAGAATAATTTCAGTGTGTATAAATGTGAGGGACCAATGACACTGACCCAGGGCTGAGCTTAGTGCAAGGCTGGGCAGGGGAGCAAAGGTGCATTCAAGCCTGCTTTACAGAATCATAAAAACCTAGTGCTGGAAGGGACTTCGCAAGATCATCAAATCCAGCCCCCGGTGCTAAGGCAGGACCAAGTCAACCTAGGTCACCCAGGCAGGGGTTTGTCCAACTTGCTCTTAAAAATCTCCAGTCCTGAGTCTTCCACAACCTCCTTGGAAGCCTGTTCCAGAGCTGAATTACCCTTAGAGTGAGAAAGATTTTCCTAATGTTTACTCTAAATCTCCCTTGCTGTAAACTAAGCCCATTATGTCTTGCCCTACCGTCAGTGGACATGGAGAACGGTCGCTCCAAATCCTCTTTATCCCAGTGCTTCACATATTGGAAGATTGTCATCAGGTCCCCCCGTCAGTCTTCTTTTCTCAAGACGAAACAAGCCCAGTTTTTTAAACCTTTCCTTGTAGGTCAGATTTTTCTAAATTCTTTATGCTCCTGTGATGCTGGGCCCAGCTAGGTGACAACAGTCCCCAGTGTAAGTAAGAGTAGTCTCTGGGCTGCTCTAAGTCATACTTAATTGCCCCATTCCATTGTTGGGGTGCCAGGATACCTTGGACACACCCACTCCCACCCACCCCCAGCACACCCCCTGTACACCAGTAGCTGGAGGCAGGGCTAGCATGAGAGATTTTGCGGCTGTTCGGTGCCACACAAGGGCTCCATCGGCCTGGCACAAAGCAGCTGGATTGAGTGCTGGATTTGGCTGGGCATGGTGCAACTTCCCCGCGTGTTGCTGCCGATGCTTTTCACTCTTGCCCTGATCGTCCATCCTTGGGCCCTTCTGAAGCAGTAACGTCTGGTTTACCGGTGGCTTGATCTAGCATGACATTCCCTTGCCAGTCAGCTGTTCCCCAGGGTCCAACAAGAGGTTAGAGGCAGCGAGGCTGGCCACACACAGGTGTGAGCTCTTAAAATGGCAGGATTGGGAGCATCCGGCTTTGTAAAGGACCACGTTATACACGGCAGTGTTAGTGCTTCCTCTCCTGTGGCATGAGCACTAAGTAAGGGACAAGGAGCATGACTGTCTGGGTCTGAAAGAGGTGCCGAGGCTCAAGCAATTAGGTCCTGGGGCTCAAGCAATTTTTTTACTTGAATAACTGATGCGGCAAGCCCAGAGGTGCCGGGGCTACGACCTGCCTGAAAGTCCTGGCACAAGTTAAGCCTTGACCTGGGTTAGTGCCATTTGTATCACATCTAATTTGACACTAAATAGATCACAATTTTTCTAAGGTGGATATTTTTAGGGTGGCTGAAATTTCTTTCTCTGTCACTCCTTTCACACCTGCAAGGGGGAGCTGTTCAAAGTGCCAGTAGGCAGCTGATTCCATAGACCGGTTCGGGGCCCTTTGCACTCAGTGACCACCGGCTCCTTGGCAGTTTCTCTTTTCCCCCCTGCCTGACGGGTTTGGATTAGATGAGCCCTTCCTGAAATGTACCCGGAAGCTCTGCCAACGTATTTATCCACAAATACACCACAGACTGCTGCTGAGTTTCTGCAACTTATTGTTGTTGTTGCACATTTACCAGGTTGGTATTAGGTTAATTTCTATGTTTAAAATGGTTTAAATACTGTCTCTTCAGAATAAATGTAGACACCTTAGCAAGAATCTCTGTCAGTACTTTTCAGGAGATAGCATGCTTTACGCGGCAAAGGACAATTAGACACAGTCAAATATTGTCCCGGTTAAAGACTATTAATTTTCCTCACATTTGTCACGAATTAATTTTTTCTGCCTGTATCAACAATATAGCTTTTATGAATGCAACTGGCTCCTCTACATGGAAAAATTTAATTTGCTTTGATAATGAGCGGAGGGGCTAATCATCATTTTGCAATGCAAAAAAGCCCAATTACTGACTGTCAGGCCGTGCAGTGTCACACTCGGCTATAATTGTTTGAAAGGACGTTTAGTTGTGGGAGAAGGCGCTTGAGTGCTGTGGGCGGGAACGTGGGGCGAGATCAGTGGTGGATGACACCCTGGGGGTTGTAAATGTGTCCCTTTGCGGGTAAGTGTGTTTCATGCAAACACAAGTATAAATGTTAAATTGAATGTCAAAACAGCAACCTAAGATTCCCAATCCATGGTGATCTTAAAGTTGCTCTAATGCCAGGGGAGGCTAATATTGGTCTGTCACCTTTGATTTTGCTTCCTTTCAATCTGCTTGCTGTAGCTGTGAGCTGTCCCTGCTACTGGCTTTTAGTGACACATCTTCTCCAACATTTTTCATGTCCTGAAGACTGTCACCCGTAACCCGTAAGGTGCAGAACTTACGCATTTTCACTCCATGGGTCTGCCCCCTTAACTTTCAATACATGGTGGCACTTTGGCTCCTTGACACTTTTGTGTTGACTAACCAACCATTATTGCCATTATATTTCCTTCCCACGAGGGGCTGAGCTGCTGATGCACAGAACTGTTGATTCCTGATTGGAAGACTGAGGGAGAGTGCCACTGGGTCTAATCTGATTGGTTGAATATATCCATCGCCTTGCCATAGACATGCAGAGCAAAGAACATGCAACCCCTTCGGCAGAATAGCTGCAGCTCTGTTAAGACACAGCAGAATAAGTACCGGCATGAATGCAAATAGTCCACACGGCAAAAGGCAGGTGTGGTCCCTCTTCCACGCAGGGCAGCACATTGGATCTAATTAAACATGACACTGGGTGATCCTAGATCTCTTGCATGGGGGTCTGAACCGACCTCCCCAGGCTTGGCCAACTTACTCTGTTAAGAGTTAGTACCACCACTATCATTGCCTCTAAGAGTGGGCTTCTTAGTCCAGTGGTGTAGATTATTCCCTTCACCTCCCAGTTAACAAGCTTGGGGGACTGTGGAGGGGTCACTCACCGGTTGGGGCCCCGCTCCTGGCCAGGCATGGTCCAGCAGCCTCTTGGACGCTGGTGCTTCCTGTCAACAGCCGCTCTCACAATGCCGCCCCCCCAGTCAGGTCAGTTCTAGGGCTCACCCCTTCCAGGGTAGTGGAGAGTCCAACAAACAAAAAGTTCAGTGAGCTTATGTCAGGTCTTCAGCCTGCCCCCCAGCTCCATAGTCCTTGTCCACAGGCATCAGGAGGGCAGCAGCTTTGATCTGCTTCCTCAGACCCTCTGCTGTTTCCCTGGGCCACGCTCTACCTTTGTCTGCCTGCAGGAGCCTTTTGCAGAGCAATTCCTTCCAGCACTTTCTCCCCAGAGGGTCCAGCTCCTTCGGCTGCTTCCTGCCATCTTGTGGCTGACACAGGGTCCCCTCAGCAGCTCCCTCCTGCCTGGTCTGCAGGCTCTGACCCAGCTGTTGAAGATCTGCTAATTAGCCTCCGCTGGGGAGGTATCTACTGTCTCTTAACCCCCTTAGTAGCTATGGCAGGCTTAGGGTAGTCAGGTGCCTGGTTTTTCACTGGAAAGTCCAGTCAGATCTACTGACTGGTCAACCAAAGTCCAGTTACTTTGGGCAGGGGAGGCACTGGGTCATCATCTGTGCCAGCCCCTACTCAGCCGGGGCTGACTCCTACCTGCGTTGAGTGGGTGCAGCTCCCAGCCCCGGTGCTGCAGGCAAGTCTGTCCTGACCCAGGTGGGGAGGTAGGGTGTGGGAGGGGAAAAGCAGCGAGCAACAGGGGGGAGAGGGGAAGAGGAGTGGATGGGGGCGGGACCTCGGGGAAGAGGTGGGGCTTTGGGGGGAAGAAACAGGGCAGAGGTGGGGCCTCAGGGGGAAGAGATAGGGCAGAGGAGATTCCGGCACTTCTTCTGGAGTATCCGGTTTTTAAATATTACCGATTTGGCAACCGTAGGCAGGATGGGGCTTATACCTCCCATCACAGGGACAATAACCCACTTCAGTCCAAGTGAAACCTACAATGACTCTCTTTAATAATGACTCATCGTGGATGCTGCTAACAGCTGCTTGGCTGCCCTCACACCAAGCCAACCCATTCTCCTGCCACCCCCCTCCACCAAGACAGGACTTGGGGCCTGATCCCAAACCTACCTAAGCCAGTGGGAATTTTTCCATTGACTTCAATGGGCTTTGGGTCAGGCCCTGTCTCCAAAAACTAAATATTTCAGCAGAGGCAAACTCTGCCAGGGTACATCATCTCTGGTAACTGGGGCTCCTCAGTAAAGGTACAGGTTAGCGAAAGCATTCTGCAATCCAAGTCCTTTCTGGGCCAGTTGTTCACCATGGAAGGGTTGGATCCCCTGTAAGCCTTTATTTAAAAATATGTTACAGTGGAACAGAAGCCCTTTGAGTTTTGGTAAACTGGGAATAGATTGAACAAGAATAGCGCCGGCTGTCGTCTTACTCAAAAGAGGCAATTTATCATTCTGAACAATAGCGAAGGGGGAAACAGAACTTGGAATTCAGTGTTGTCCTATGTCCACACATATATATTTGCTTACATAAGGGGGGTCTTACACCCAGCCACGGATACTGAGGAACACTGACAGACCATCGCTGTTAGAAATGGCCAGGAGATAATTACATGACATAGAGCCCCGGGCAGCATTATATAATGTTGCTGATTCTTTTTTGTCAGAAAAATGAAGAGAATGAATACAAAAGCTCCCCATTTTTATGGGCTGAGTGACTGTTAGATTATAGCTATGAAACTTTAAAAAATCACTGTTTGAAAGTTAGTATATCCAATTCATTCAACCCCCTCTTCTGAGCCCATCTGCTGTAGTGGATAGAGATATATCACGGAACGGCACAAGGAAACCTGGACTGCTTGTCTGAAAGCTGTAGTACTGAAATTCAAAGGACTGTTTCTGGAATTGTTACAACTCTGTTATATATTGTAGCAATTGCCTAGAAGATAAGACAAGTGCTGAAAACAGGACGGTTTGGAAAATTTGAAACTCTGGAATATCATCTCAATTTTTAAAATATTTTAAGTATTTACAAATTTTATGTAGATTCCCCCACTACTCTTCCCCTTCCCGTTCCCACACAGTACCTTGTGGTTAATTCCACTCAGAACTGACTATCTCAAGAACCCTAGTCTATAAAGGAGGAAAAATATAAGAGCAAAGAAGTGTTTGAATGATACAAAAATACTATTTAAAAAAAATTGATTAACTTTTTGTAACTGCCCTAAGAACTCTCTTTCCCCCCAAATCAGTCTATTTGTATTGACTGGTTTAAGGAATTCTTTTTTCCTCACCATACTGAGTTGTTTTGAATACTACAGTGTAAAGCACATACAGATAAAATACTATTTTTATAAAATAAAAATCTGTATCATTGTAAAGGAGCTTACAGACCATAGGCCTAGAATAAGTGACAAAGTTGGATACACTCCAAGAACTTCTGCCTCTTTGGTTCTCTTTTTACTGTAGGATACAGCTGAAAACAGAATTGGGTTCATTTTGGAGGCCTTTGTTCTGTTGGGCTCACACACTCTGATGCCAAGATACCTTTATCTGTTTGAATAGGTACAAGTTATCCATTAATCTAAAGTCTCCCCATTCTATAGCACTCACATACCTTCTACACACATGATAACTGCCAGATTTCAGATCAGCAATCTAAATAGATGACAACAGAAGTCTGACTAATCTATACGCAGTATGCAGTTAAGGTGGAATTTTCTAAGTTTAATTAAAGCAGAATTTTGCTGAAGCTAATTTAAAATTTAAACAACCCAATGTCTGTGTGAAGAGTTTTTTTTATTATTATTTTAAAGCTTTGTGGTTACTTTGTTCTTTTGTTAAAAGTAAGTCATTAAAGTAAAAATTAAAAGGCAAAATGGAAAACCACTGGGCATAGAAAATCCACCAAGAGTTCAAAAGAACCTCTTAAGACACAAGTTGGGTGGAGGAGGAGCGAGATGTATCTGGGCTGCTCAGTCAGTGGCAAATTTTCCATACACCAGGGTTCCTGGAGCTTACATTCTGTTTAAGCCTGAACAACAGGATAAAAATGTATTTTTATATGAGTGCTGCCACGTTCTCAGGGTGATTAGGGAGTTGTAATGTTGGAGATTGGCCTTCACAGCATTGTTAGTCCTCATTAACTTTGTTTTAGAAAGTACACGCAATGAGATTTCAAGTGGTAACAGTCCACAGAGCAGCGTCTTCAACCAAGGCAGCTTTCATGGCTAATTTATAGCTGGAAATGTGTTTTTTTAAAAAGAATTCTTATGCAGATAGATGTTCTCACCCGGCAAACCTGCATGAAGGTCTCCATTGGGAAACCATGCTTGAGTCATCTGGGCCAAGGTGTCAGACATTACAAAAATCACAAGAGCTTTCCTAGTTTATCAAAAGAGCCCTGTTCATTCTGACATAGCACTTCAAACTTCCGTGGCAGTTAGCCCTCACAGAAGACCCCCAGAGGCTTTGGGTCAGGCCCTATGTGAACTCCACAGATGGAGTGAATGACCAGAGTGGTGAGAGCTGGGTGGGCGTTTGACAAATTGCATTAATATGTGAGGGAGAAAACAACGCTTATGGAAAAATGATAGGTAAGGCCCTACTTGAATCGCAGGATGGTTGTCAAATAATTGCGGCTGAGTTGCAGACAAGACATGGAAAATGGTGGAAAAGTAATAATGGACCTTTATTATTTGTGGTAACTTTGAAAAGCCAGAGAGGACCTGTTTAAGAAAAATTTGCTGGAACAATATAAACACTCAATTACTAGGTTATGCCTGTTAATTTTTTTTGATAACCAGACATTTTGCTGCAGCTATGTTTCAGTCATTAATGCATGGGGCTGACAGCGGGAATCCCACCACGCTCTGCCAGTCCTGGGCGGCTGACAAAATTGCGATGGAAACATAATATCGCGGGATCTGCAATTTCCGCAATATCGCAAATTAAGTAAGCCCTTAATGACAATGGGAGGTGGTGGGGGCAGACTGTTATTCTTTGTTTGGTGCTTTTTTAAAAATCTGGCTTTATCAATGATGGACTTTATTCATTGAAAAAAACAAACTCTGTTGAATGAATATTAAAATTCTGTCTTAAAAGGCAGTTCTACTCTGGAAAATATCCGTGTACACTTGACATCTTCTGACAGAGCCAGCCTGAATCCTGTGTGTGTTCAGATGCCTATCTGCCGAGGCATGTAATAAAGTACCATCACCACATTTTACACCTGCTAGCCCTGCAGAGCTAACACAGCTACAAGGAAGGGAGGTGGATCCTATTCCTTCTTGTGCATCATCAGCAGAACTGTTTACTTAATTCCAAACAGAAACAGATTTGCAGCCTCATTGAAGAGGTTTGCACAGGTGGCCTGGAGGGCACAGTTTGGCCTGCAGAATGTTTATCAACTGGTGAAGGCAGGCGGAAGGAAAGAACCCAGACTGACTTTCAGCTCCCAGGTTGTGAGGCTTGCCATTAGAAAAATGTCTCTTTATATGAAAACTGAGCATATTTGATCCAGATTCACTGAGACCCAATTAACCTGGAATCCCACCGTGTCATTTTGAGTTGATTTGGTGAGTTACAACCACGCTTTAAACCTCTAGAGGAGTGAAACTCCTCTAGGGTTTGAACTTCCAACATGCAGGACACAGGTAAATAGTAATAGTCGAAATAACATGTCTTTGTGAGTAAATATGGGGGCTTAAAGGTATGATTTTAAACCAGTTGTTTGTGTGATGAGGTCCTTTCCCAAGGGACAATAGCTTAGATCCAAAATTTGACCTTCAGCACCTAAATATTGTTGTGTTCAGTGTTCTTCAGGTCACCTGCAGAAGAGCTCTGTGTAAGCTCAAAAGCTTGTCGCTTTCTCCAACAGAAGTTGGTCCAATAAAAGATAATATCTCACCAACTTGTCTCCTTAATATTGTTACAATTTGATAAGGAATATCTTCTGGATTGGTCCATGTGGGTTCTCTCCCTATCCTGCCCCAGCCCATCATAGAAAATGTTGGAGTTAGCCTATTTTGTTGCTCTTTCTCCTGGGACAAGCTTATTCTTTGCTGCTGTGTGTAGTTTGCACAATTTTTTGCACAAAGATTGCCTGATTGAATCACTCCTTGTATTGAAGCAAGCCATTGGAAAAACTTTTCTCTTCCCTAATGGAGGCCATACTTTGTCCATGCAGATCCAAGACAGCTTCTAACTAGGAATTTAACATTTTTTTTAGTAACAGCTCAAGGAGTCTTTTGTGCCCTTAACCCACTCATTCAGAAATGTACTTTTGAATAACTAATAAATGGCAGCAATCAGTCTGCAAGAAACAAATTCTAATGCCCTTGGGCACGGTTTTCAAAAGCATTTGTCTTTCCTTGGGACTTGTGCTCATAAATACTTAGGCACTCTTCAAAAATCTCATCCTTCATCTTACCTATGAATCATAGCACCAGACCTGAACTGGCTACTAGGATTTTCTCTCTGTCAACTACATCATCAGGTTTTCTTCATAATGCAACAGTTGAGCTGATTCCTTTACTTACTAAGAATGTGGCCTTTGTGGCAATTTCCACAGCCTTTATATTTGCTATTGTCCTCAAAGATTCTACCTGATTATCCTAGACTCCTGCAGGAAAAGGGTATTTGGGTGTCTCTTCAACTAGGCAGCTAAAGACCTAAGTGAAAACCTGGCCCCATTGAAGTCGATTGAACTTTTGCCATTAACTTCAATGGGGCTAGGATTTGATCCCTAATGGGCAACAAGGATCCCTTGTTTCTATCTAAGATCTGCTGACAAGGTTTAAATTAATGGATTTTTTCCCCTTATAGATAGACGTGGGCAGGAGAGAGTGGTAGGAAAAAGATCTCAAGGACACCCAACGAGGCAATGGATGGAGTGCATTGAAGAAGATGGTAAGCAGTTATACCTTAATGGCTCCTCAGGCACATGAAGATGCGGGATGCTTGCTTGACATCCTGACCCTTAGTTGATGGGATAAGGGGAAGAAGAAGAAGATGTAAGAGATACATAGACAGGAAGGACCAATTCATGGATTTCTTTCTCATAAATGACTATTGATTCTCTCACCCTGACCCTGAAAAGATTAGAGCTTTGAAACAAGTGTATATATCAGATATGGAATTAGGTTAACTATAGGAGAAAAACTGGAGCCCTTCTAGATCTCCACATGAAGACGCATCAATTTCCCAAAGGAACTAATGGACCTTCTGTCCAGCACAATGTTCTTTATCTTCAACACGCACAGGGATGGTGCCAAGGATACATCTGTAATCATTCTCCTCTCCACAGGGGTTTCACACAGGCCTTCTTGGGACCCACACAGTGAATGATCTTCAGCCCAGGACTGGACACTGAGGACATCTCATAGACTTTAAGGCCAGAAGGGACCATCATAATCATCTTGTCTGACCTCCTTCACATTGCAGGCCACAGAACCTCACCCACCCACTCCTGTCTCAGACCCCGACCTCTGGCTGAGTTACTGAAGTCCTCCAATCACGATTTAAAGACTTCAAGTCACAGAGAATCCACCATTTACTCTACTTCAAACCAGAAAGTGACCCCTGCCCCATGCTGCAGAGGAAGGCAACACCCCCACCCCAGGGTCTCTGCCAATCTGACCTGGGGGAAAATTCCTTCCTGTCCCCATATATAGTGATCTGTTAGACCCTGAGCATGTGGGCAAGACTCACCAGGCAGACACCTGGGAAAGAATTCTCTGTAGTAACTCGGAGCCCTCCCTGTCTAGTGTCCCATCATCGGCCGTTGGGGATATTTGCTACTAGCAGTAGCCGATGGGTCACATGCCATTGTAGGCAATCTCATCATACCATCACCTCCATAAATTTATCAAGCTTAGTCTTGAAGCCAGTTAGGTTTTTTGCTCCCACTGCTCCCTGTGGAAGGTTGTTGCAGACTTTCACTCCTCTGATGGTTAGAAACCTTTGTCTAATTTCAAGCCTAAACTTGTTGATGGTCAGTTTACATCCATTTGTTCTTGTGTCAGCACTGATGCTTAACTTAAATAACTCCGCTCCCTCCCTCTGATATTTATCCCTCTGATGTATTTATGGAGACCAGTCATATCTCCCCTCCCCGTTTGTTTTGTTAGGCTAAACAAGCCAAGCTCCTTGAGTCTCCTCTCATGAGGTAGGTTCTCCATTCCTCTGAACACCCTAGTAGCCATTCTCTGCACCTGTTCCAGTTTGAATTCATCTTTCTTAAACATGGGAAACCAAAATTGCACAGATGAGGTTTCACCAGTGTCTTCGATAACGGTACTAACACTTCCCTGTCTCTGCTGGAAATACCTTGCCTGATGCATCCTAGGATTGCATTAGCCTTTTTCATGGCTGCCTCACATTGGAGGCTCATAATCATCCTGTGATCAACCAATACACTCAGGTCTTTCTCCTCCTCTGTAGCTTCCAATTGATAAGTTCCCAGCTTATAGCAAAAATTCTTGTTGTTAGTCCCTAAGTGCATGACCTTGCACTTTGCACTGTTAAATTTCGTCCCATTTCCATTACTCCAGTTTTCAAGGTCATCCAGATCTTCTTGTATGATATTCTGGTCCTCCTCCATATTGGCAATACCTCCCAACTTTGTCTCATCTACAAATTTTATTAGCACACACCCACTTTTTGTGCCAAAGTCATTAATGACAATGTTAAATGAGACTGGTCCCAAGACCAGTCCCTGAGGAACTCCACTAGCAACCTTCTTCCAGCCAGACAGTTCACCTTTTAGCATGACCCACTGTAGTCTCTCCTTTAACCAGTTCCTTATCCATCTTTCAATTCTCATGTTAATCCCCATCTTCTCCAATTTAACTAATCATTTCCCATGTGGAACTGTATCAGATGCCTTCCTGAAATCCAGGGAGATTAGCTCTACTGCATTTCCTTTGTCTAAAAAATCAGTTATCCTCTCAAAGAAAGATCAACCTTTTGTAAAACCATGTTGTACTTCATCCCAATTACCATTTACCTCTATGTCCTTAACTACTCTCTCTTTCAACATTTTTCCCAAGACCTTGCATATAACTGAGGTCAAACTAACAAGCTTGTAGTTTCCTAGATCACTTTTTTTTCTTAAAAATAGGAACTATCTTAGCAACACTCCAGTCACAGGGTACGACCCCCAAATTTATGGAATCTTTGAAAATCCTTGCTATTGAGCTTGCCATTTCATGTGCCAGTTCCTTTAATATTCTTGGAGGGAAATTATCCAGGACCCCTGATGTGGTCCCATTAAGCTGTTTGAATTTGACTTCCACCTTGGTTTAGGTGTTGAGCCAGGCCTAGGTTATCTTTAATCTGCACACCATCCTCAGTGTTTAGCAGTCCCACTTCTTCTTTCCTTGTTTTCTTCTTATTTATATGGCTAAAAAACCTTTTACTATTGGTTTTAATTTCTTTTAATTTCTTCTCTGGACTTCTCAGAAAAGAGCAAGCCAGTTTTCGGAAAGGGCGTGGGTGCACAGACCAGATCTTCATTCTACGAAACCTAATAGAACAGTGCTTTAGAATGGCAACAGCAGCTCTACATAAACTTCATAGACTTTGAGAAGGCTTTTGATAACATTCACAGGATCAGCCTATGGCGCATTCTGCGGGCATATGGAATCCCTCTCTGTATCATCAACATCATCAAAAGCTTCTATTTAAACTTTACATGCAGTGTTGATCACAGTGAGCTCAGTTTTGAAGTCGAAACAGGAGTACGTCAGGGGTGTGTCATGACTGCAATCCTCTTCAACGTTGCCATCGACTGGGTAATGCAGTGTATAACAGAAGACATGTCAAGAGGCATTAAATGGACACTCGTCTCATCCCTTGAAGACCTGGACTTCGCAGATGATCTCACTCTCCTATCACATACCCAACACCATACACAAGAAAAAACTCGACTCAACGCATTCAGCCAGAAAATTGGATTGAAAATCAATCCAATAAGACAGATCTCATGACCTTTAATATTGCCTCACCATCACCAGTACGGATAGAGGATTATGTTCTCACCAATGTGGAAACATTCACGTACTTGGGCAGCACCATCAGTCAGGATGGTGGATCAAGCCAAGACATCCGGAACAAAATCAGTAAAGCCAGGGACACCTTCAGGAGCTTAAATAGAGTCTGGAAATCATCAAAATACACCACCAAAACCAAACTCAAGATTTATCAGAGCTGTGTACTTTCAACACTACTTTATAGTGCAGAATGCTGGGGAATGAGAAAGTAGGACGTGTCCAAATGGTCTTCATTCCATACAACCTGCCTCGGAAAAATCCTCCGTATCTTTTGGCCCAAAACAATCTCAAACCAACATATATTGACACAGTGCAGCGAAGAAGATCTGAGTACCATCATTGCCAGGAGGCGCTGGAGATGGCTTGGCCATGTGCTTCAGATGGAAACTGATTCCATCACCAGAGTAGCAATAAGATGGACACCTGAAGGCAAGCGAAAACAAGGCTGCCTGAAAACAACATGGCGAAGAGCTGTGGAAGCCAACCTGAAAAACCTGGGGCACAGCTGGGAAACCATTGAAAGACTTGCCAGAAACAGACAGGAGTGGAGGAGCTTCGTCACTGCCCTAAACGCCAGAGGCGTAATGGGAACATGATGATGATCTCTGGACTCTCTCCAATTTGTCCACATCTTTCCTGAAATGTGGCACTCAGAACTGGACACAATACTCCAGTTGAGGCCTACCCAGCGCAGAGCAGAGTGGAAGAATTACTTCTCGGGTCTTGCATACAACACTCCTGCTAATACAGCCCAGAATTGTATTTGCTTTTTTAGAAACAGTGTTACACTAGACAAGTCCATCAGTAGATCTCAAAGCCCTTTACAACCCCATTACCTCCATTTTACAGATGGGGAAACTGAGGCACAGGGAGGCCAAGTGGTTCTGCAGCAGGCCAGTGGCAGAGCTGGGAATAGAACCCAGCTCTCCTGAGGCCCAGTTATCTTTCCACTGGGCCACACTGCACTTGGTCTCGGCTGAGGTCTTTATGTGCTGCAGGGATACCAAAGAATGACAGCTGGCTCCTCGAGGAGGCCTGTAAAGTCGCTGGATGTTGTCTCCTCTCCAGAAGCATAGTGCTCCTGACAGACAAATACAGCTGGACAGTCCGCGTGCTTCCAGCCTGAATGTCCTTTCTCCTCCAGAGGGATCGTTTCAATGAGGGGTAGCCATCATGGGACTGACAGTAGTTTATGCTTGTAACCTGGCCCAAGGCTGGGTAAACAAACATCTCCACCAGGTGAGGGGAAGCGGCAGCTCTCACCTGCTCGAATATGAAGGCCTTTACACACGTAGGACCCAGATCCTTAAGGCCATTTAGGGACCTCACTGTCACTGAACCCAACTTCAGTGGGACTTAGGCACCGACATATATCCGGGCCTAGGTTCTTCCTAAGAGTGTGGTGGGGTGTAATGGTCTCCCCCTAGCTTGATTTCGCTTCAACTAGGAACCCGGGTTGGATGCGGGTGCAGGGTGGGAGGGTGCTTTTCAGGGCTGACATGGTGTAACACCAGCCCTGGGAGGTGCCGAATGCTCCGCCGTGCACAGGGGCTGGTGCCCCCTTGGGTGGGTGCAGTGTATTCCTCAGTCTGCGCTGATCCCATGCAGGGAGGAGGGGATTCCTTGCAGCTCCTCCCCCGTAGCGAGCTGACCAGGCCCCAGCGAGTTTGCCAAAGAACCAAGCAGCCTGCTAAGGGGCATATGGGGTTGTGTGACCCCGCAGGACCCTCCTCAGGCGCAGAGGGAGAAGGGCGGCCCGACCCAGGGCTCCTCTGCTTGGCTCCCATCATCCCCATGGCTCCTGTGAAAGGTAGGGAGGTCTCAGGAGGCCCAGGCTGAGCCTACCTCCAAAGGTCCTGCTTTAAGCCAGACACTGTGCAGAGAGGCCGTGGCAAAGCCAAGGCTCCTAGGTGCCCTGGCCACACAACCATCCTCCTCTTTACCAAACCCTACTTAATTCACTGCCCAGGCCTTCCTTTGCCTCGGTCTCACAGCACAGCGAAGCACATAGATCTGGCCTAAGCTTTCTGAGAGGCAGCGTGGCTAAGGGTTGGTGCTGCAATACGAGGGGGCTAAGTTCTATTCCTGGCCCCGGCAGAAATGACCTTGAGAAACTTCCCGCCTCTGCACCATACCCCGAGGGTAAAGGTAACGCAGTGCAAGCTGTGTGCCCTTCCCTACTCTCTGGTCCACAAAGGAGGACAAGCGCATACTGCTGCTGCCAAGTAAAGGCGTTAGGCTTGGTCTGCACACAGTTTTGGTGCTGGTATAACTAGTTCAAGTAGGGGGTGTGTGGGGTGATGATTCTTTTTGCTGGTAGTTATACTGACACAAAGCCAAGGGTGGATGCTGTGACGCCCTAGGGGAACAGACTATATGGATATCAGCTCCTTTACGCTGGCATCACGGCATCCATGCGGTGCATTGTGGGAAGTAGTACTTCCTTTCGTTTGTTTTAAAGCTGCTGCCTATTCATTTCCCCGGATGACCCTTGGTTCTTGTGCTATGTGCAGGGGTAAATACCACTTCCTTATTCACGCCACGCCGTTCGCGATTTTACAGACCTCGGTGGTAGACTTTAAGGAGCAGCTAGCTTTAAACAGAGACTTGGCTGCAGCCTTTGCTGTGGAGAAGCCAGCACCTCCCCAGAGTCCTCCCCAACAGGCCCCTTTCGTTCCTCCGAATACACACGCTGCTTTATTCCCCCCACCCCCAGCCCCGCAGGGTCTGCCCTGCAGTAGCTGCAACAAACGGAAGACGGAATTCTCTCTCCCCCCCTCCCCACTCTGGGGCCAACTGCCCCCATTACTAGCCAAGACTCGGAGCCTCCCGCCCAGCCCCTGCACCTCACACCCCAGGCTGAGCTAAAGCCCTTTATTTATTCACACACTGTAGGCTTCCTCATGCTGCTTCACCAATGCATATCGACTGTGACCTTGAGACACCCTCCCCTCCTGGGATGAGCATGTTTTCCAGTCCCAGGCATCTCTGGAGTGAAGACTGACAGCTCTTTAAAAGGAGAAAAATAGCAGGTGGGAGGGAGGACATAAGGACGTGCACTTTGGTTTAACAGGATAAAATTGAGATGGGTCAAACTTACTCTGGTCTGCAGTTCCCTTGGCCGAGCTGAGGATCTTCCAGAGACTTATCCTTTAATTAGTGCACCGGCTGAGGCTATCTTTGCTCGTGGACAAGTCACTAAATATTGCTGCCGGCATTGTTTGCTCTTGTCTAGGATTTCCCTGTTCCCTTCCTACCCTGCCTTTTGTCCTGTGTAAAAATGTTTTTAACTCTATTATTGAAATTCCTTTGAAAACTCTTTAGTGTTCTACGCCACTCCACGGGGCACTGACTGAAAAGGTGAGCCTTGATTAAATGCTCCTGATTGATTCTGAATGCATCCGATGAAGTGAGCTGTAGCTCACGAAAGCTTATGCTCAAATAAATTGGTTAGTCTCTAAGGTGCCACAAGTTCTCCTGTTCTTTTTGCGAGTACAGACTAACACGACTGCTACTCTGAAACCTGTGGAATGTAAGAGGATGATCTTATGCTTAGGGGCCAGGAATGGGGCAGGGAAGGGCTTGGTCAAATCTCCAGCTCTTCCAGACTCTTCGTGTCTCAGTGCCCCACTGTTGATGGAGAAATAATCCTCCCTTTGTCTCGTCTATTTTGACTGTAAATTCACTGGGACGAGGACTGTCTCTCACTATGGCCCGGTCTACACTACGGCCCTGTGTCAGTAGAACTGTGTCGCTCAGGGGTGTGAAAAATCCACCTAGTTAGACCTACCTAATCCCGTCGCCAGCACTGGCCGTAGGAGAGTCTCTCCCGTCAGGGTAGGAGCATCTTCACGTAAGTGCTGCAGCAGCACCAATGCAACATTTTAAGTGTAGATCTGCCCTGAATGTATATACAGCACCTAGCACATTGGAGCCCGGATCTCAACTGGGGGTTCCTAGGGCCCAGATTCACAAACGTGCACTAGCTCCCACTGAGATCAATGGTGTTAGGTGCCTAAACAGCTTTGGGGATCCAGGCCTAAGTGCTCCAGTAACACAGTGGGTCCTGCTAGATGGGGCACTGGACAGAGACTCAGGAGACTGGGTCCCACTCCTAGGCCTGCTGGGAGACCTTGGGCAAGTCACCTCCCCGCTCTGTGGCTCAGTTACCTGATCTGTGAAATGGGGCTACTGATGCTGACCTCGGAGCACTAGTGTGGAAAGGAAGGATAGAACAGCTGTGATTGTTAATATTAACCGGTGCGATCGGAAACAGATCAAGCTACCTTTAATTACCTCAAAGTAATACCACCCAGAGGAGTTAAAACAGAACAAAAATGCTCATTATCCTGCAAGGAAAAAATTACAGCAGGGAAAAAGCCAGCAGCATTTGGGCACCAGGTCTGAGACAGAGGGGTTGAAAAAACTTAAGTGAAGGTCATGTTTTAGACTTACAGACTTTAAGGTCAGAAGGGACCATTGTGATCATCTAGTCCGACCTCCTGCACATCGCAGGCCACAGAACCTCACCCACCCACTCCTGTAACAGACCCCTGACCTCTGGCTGAGTTACTGACGTCCTCAAATCTTGATTTAAAGACTTCAAGGTGCAGAGAATCCACCATTTACACCAGTGTAAACCAGCAAGTGACCCCTGCCCCATGCTGCAGAGGAAGGTGAAAACCCCCCAGGGTCTCTGCCAATCTGACCCAGGGGAAAATTCCTTCCTGACCCCAAATATGGTCATCAGTTAGACCCTGAACATGTGAGCAAGACCCACCAGCCAGACACCTGGGAAAGAATTCTCGGTAGTAACTCAGAGCCCTCCCCACCTGGTGTCGCATCACTGGCCATTGGGGATATTTGCCGCTAGGAAGTTGCAGTTCAGCTCCATACCATTGTAGGCCGTCCCATCATAAACTTATCAAGCTCAGTCTTGAAACCAGTGAGGTTTTTTGCTCCCACTGCTCCCCTGGGAAGGCTGTTCCAGAACTTCACCCCTCTGATGATCAGAAACCGTCACCTAATTTCAAGCCTAAACTTGTTGATGGCCAGTTTATATCCATTTGTTCTTATGTCCACGTTACCTCAGTCTGGATACTGCAGGGAAAAATATGGACTATCCTGCTAGATGCATGTTAAGTACAGGCTCATTGGCTATTGCAGCAGTCCTGTGTCTAATCACAATCGCAACATCACAATCTGGATCCTGAGCCAAAGCTGACTGAAATCAGTGGCAGACTCCCTCTGACACGGACAGGAGGTGGATCAGGCTCTGAGAGAGCAAGGAGTGCAGCCGAGTCTCCCCTGGCCCATCAGCAAGTGCTCATGTTACACAGTTGGTAACACTGCTCCGCTGTGGGTTACTGAGCCCCAGAGCCACAAAGAGACTTAGGCGTTGCAAACTTTTAGGCACCTAGAAAATCACTGCAAGACTGGGATCCACCAAGCCTGAGTGAGGTGCCCAGGCTCCCTGTACAATGCACGGGGAAAGAGAGGTGCCTACGAATGGGACCCACCAAACCCAGCACGCTAGGGCCAAGGGGAGAAGTGGATGAGAGGGGTGTGTGCGCTAAGCCCCACCCCTTTTGTGGACGTAGGCACCTCTCTCTGGTAGAGATCCACTGCCAGGACCCCCTCTCCTGCATGCAGGGGCTAAGCGACCAGGCTGTTTCTTGTAAAAACGAGTTAGATGTCTGCCTCACTCCACACAGACAGAACTCCTCTCTGGTAACCATTAGCCCTGTGATTACAGTACTCATCGGGGCTGTGGGAGACCCTGGTTCAATTCCCCCCTCAGCCTGAGGGGGAAAAGGGATTTGAACAGGGGCTCCCCCCAGGCCCTGCCAGAGGATGGGTGCACTGTGACTCTTTTCAGAATGGTTCAGCAAACTAAGAACTCAGCTGTGCCAGACCCAGTTTCCCCCACAGCCAGTGGACCCCCTCCACAAGCCAAGTGAACAATGTAGGGTCAAGGCTTGGAGCAGGTCACAATGGGCAAATAGTGGCTAGAATATGCCAAGCACCACTGAGTGTTCAGCGGACTGCAGGGTGGCCCAGGACAGCAACCGAACCCACGTTCCCCTGGCGGGAGGAGGAGGAGGAGGAGGGATGCAATGAAGATCAGGTGGAGGACTGGAGGTCGGATGGCCTAGCACAAGTGACAAGAACTGGAAGTGTCAGTGCAGACATGAACCGGGACTGGGATCTATTGTTGAAGACACTTAAAACTAGATGAGACAGGGTCCAGTAGAGTGTGAGGGATGATCCTGCGCTGGCCTACGAGGTCTTTTCAATCTCTACATTCCATGACTCTGCTCCAGCCCTGCACCGTACGCTACCTCCTGCCGTGCTGGGGCGTTCCACTGGCAATCGGTAGGAGCACTGTTCATCTGAATGGAGACAGCAAGGCTAGCATGCTCTATACAGCAACGCTGGGCCAGGGGCCACACTGTGTCCAACACCCATCCTTTCCTTCCTATTCCTACTCTCTTTTTCTTCCCCTTGCCCCCAGTGTTCTGCTTCCTCTCGGTGCGTGTGGTGTAAAGGGTGCTGCTTATTTGCCATCCGTACTGCCAGGTCTATTCCACACGCAGAGGGAGCTGAGCATCAGTCAGAGTCTACCGGTTGGGTAGAAGCAGCAGGAGCAGCGCTCTGATGCTCCTCAATTTAGTGGCAAAGGAAACTGCCTTAGTCCTTGGGTTGCACTTTCACCGCAGCTGAGGGGAGGGTGCTCTCTCACCACCAGTCATTTCCTTCCCAGCTGTGTGAGCCAGGGCTTGAGAGCATCACCACCACTGAGAGATAACGGACACATTTTTTAAGTTATGCGCCTGATGTTGGGCCCCAATCAGTATATTCAGACACCTAAATAAGTGGCCTGATTTTTCACATCCACAGGTCCCATTAACTTCCAAGACAAATCAGGGCACTTTGCAGTAAGGCACCAGACACCCAAAACTGAAAACATGGCAGTAGAATCTAGGATAACACAGAGTTGGCTGATGTCACTGAGTCTCTGAGAAATCACCCAAATAGGCTTCCTCTAGAGCTTCAGTCACTCCATCGCATAGTATCTTTCCAGCACAGTTTATAAAGCCCAGACCAATGATGTGTACACTTGGTGCTTAAATAGGGCCAGTTCACAAAGCTGGAAACAATCATGAGCCACATGACCTGGAGGAACGATTTAATCAGAAAAAGTGAAGGATCATAGAATCATACAAATGTTGGGCTGGAAGGGACCTCAAGTCCAAGCCCCCTGTGCTGAGGACCAAGTAAACCTAGACCACCCCTGACAGGGGTTTGTTCAACCCATTATTAAAAGCCTCCAGTGATGGGGATTCCACAACCTCCCTCGGAAGCCTGTTCCAGAGCTTAACTCCCCTTATATTTAGAAAAAGCTTTTCCTGACATCTAACCTGAATCTCCCTTGCTGCAGATTAAGCCCAGGTTCTCCTTGTCCTGCCTTCGATGGACATGAAGAACAATTAACCATAATCCTCTTTGTAACAGCCCTTAACATATATGAAGACTTATCGGGTCCCCCTTGGTCTTTTTTTCTCAAGACTAAACATGCCCAGTTTGTTTGTTTTTTACCCTTTCCTCACAGGTCTGGTTTCTCAACCTTTAATCATTTTTGTTGCTCTCCTGTGGGCTCTCTCCAATTTGTTCACATCTTTCCTGAAGTGTGGCACCCAGAATGAACACAGTATTCCAGCTGAGGCCTCGCCAGTGCCGAGTAGGGCAGAACAATTACCTCCTGTTTCTTATGTACGGCACTCCTGTTAATACACCCCAGAATGGTATTTGCCTTTTTCACAACTGCCTCACATTGTTGACTCATATTCAATTTGTGATCCACTGTAACCCCCAGATTCTTTTCAGCACTACCACCACTAGCCAGTTATTCCTCATTTTGTTGTTGCGCATTTGATTTTTCCTTCTTAAGTAAAGTACTTTGCACTTATCTTTATTGAATTTCATCTTGTTGAATTCAGACCAATTCCTCAAGGTCATTTTGAATTCTCATTCTGTCCTCCAAAGTGTTTGCAACTCCTCCCAGCTTAGTGTCATCCACACATTTTATAAGCTTACTCTCCACTCCATTATCCAAGTCATTAATGAAAACATGGATCCAGGACTGATCCCTGCAGAACCCCCTTAGCTACTCCCTCCCAGTGTGACAGCGAATCATTGATAACTACACTTTGAGTATGGTCTTTCAACCAGTTGTGTACCCATCTTATAGCAATTTAATGCAGACCACATTACCCTAGTTTGCTTATGACAATGTCATGTGGGACTGTGTCAAAAGCCGTACTAAAATAAAGATACATCATGTTTACTGCTTCCCCCATCCATTAGATCAGTGACCCTGTCAAATAAGGAAATTAGGTTAGTTTGACATCATTTGGTCTTGACAAATACATGCTGGCTATTCCTTATTCGTATCCTCCACATGCTGACAAATTGTTTAATATTTTGTTCCAGTATCCTTCCAGCTACTGAAGTTAGTCTGATTGATCTGTAATTCCCTGGGTCCTCTTTGTTCCACGTTTAAAGATAGGTACTCCTACTCTACCCCTTCTCCAGTCTTCTGGGACCTCACTCGTCCTCCAGGAGTTCTCAAAGATAATTGCTAACAGTTCTGTAACTGTTTCAGCTAGTTCCTTAAGTATCCTAGGATGAGTATCATCAGGCCTGCCAACTTCAATATTCTAATTTATCTAAATATTTTTTAACTTGCTCTTTCACTGTTTTTGTTTGCATTTCTTTCCCCTTGTTAATACTAACTGTGTTGAGTATCTGGTCACCATTAACATTTTTAGTGAAGACTGACACAAAATACACATTAAACACCTCAGCTTTCTTGATGACATCAGTCTTTAACTCTCCTTCTCTGCTAAGTCTATAGAGGACCTACATGTTCCTTCATCTTTCTCTTGCTCCTAATGTATTGCCTTTTATTTTCCTTGCTAGGTGTAACTCATTTTGTGCCTTAGCCTTTCTGATTTTGTCTCTACATGCTTGTGCTGTTCTTTTGTACTTCTCCTTGGCAATTTTTCCATGTTTCCACTTTTTGTACGTTCTTTTTTGATTTTCAGGTCATTAAAGAGCTCCTGATGGAGCCATATTGGCAGCTTGCTATTCTTTCTATCCTTCCTTCTCATCAGGATAGTTTGCAGTTGTGCCTTTAACACAGTCTCCTTGAGAAACTGCCAGCTCTCCTGAACTCCTTGGTCCCATTGGAAGAAAATCTAAGGGATATTCTTACTTACCAGTTCTCTGAGTTTGTTAAAATCTGCTTTTTTGAAGTCCACTGTCTTTATTCTGCTGCTCTCACTCCTTCCTTTCCATAGACTCATGAAATCTATCATTTTTTTGATCACTTTCACTCAAATTGCTTTCCATCTTCAGATTTACTACCAATTCCACCCTGTTGGTCAGAATCAAGTCTCAAATGATTATGCCCCCGGTTATTTGCTCCAGTTTCTGGAACAAAACATTGTCCTCAATACATTCCAAGAACTAACGGAAATGTTGTGTTTTCCCGTATTACTTTTCCAACAGATGTCTGGGTAGTTAAAGTCCCCCATTACTACCAGGTCTTTTGTTTTGGGTATTTCTGTTACTTGTTCTAGAAATGCTTCATGTATCTCCTCATCCTGATCTGGTGGTCTATAGTAGGCCTCAACCTTGACATCACCCCTATTTTTTACACCTTTTATCTTACTCAGAGACTCTCAACTGGTCAGCCTCCCACATCCTTTGGCACCTCAGAACAAGTGTCTTTAATGATAATTGGGCATCATTGATTAGGTGCCCAAAAAGGAAATCTATGGCCAGCAGAGTTGAGGACAATAAAAAGGAATTTTAAAAATATACTAGGAACAAAAAGAATCCCAACAATAGTATTGGTCCATTACTAGATAGTAATGGTAGAATTATCAACAACAATACAGAAAAGGCAGAAGTGTTCAATAAATATGTCTGTTCTGTATGTGGAAAAAAACAGATGATGATGTCTTATAATATGGTGATAACACACTTTCCATTCTATTTATATCTCTGGAGTATGCATCCGATGAAGTGAGCTGTAGCTCACGAAAGCTTACGCTCAAATAAATTTGTTAGTCTCTAAGGTGCCACAAGTACTCCTTTTCTTTTTGCGAATACAGACTAACACAGCTGCTACTCTGAAACCGGTAATTAGACAGTGGAACAATGTACCATCAGTCGTGGTGGATTCTCCATCAATGACAATTTTCAAATCAAGATTGGATGTTTTTCTAAATGATCTGCTCTAGGAATTATTTTGGGGAAGTCCTATGGCATATGTTCTACAGGAGCTCAGACTAGAGGTCACAAGTGGTCCCGTCTGGTCTTGGAATGTATGCATCTATATGGTTATTTAAAGGACACTTGTAGTTACTAAGCACGATAATTGCTAGATTTTCTATAGCATTGCCTCATTAGTATGGTAATGATAGTGATGCTATAATTTGCTTTTTTGAGTATTTTTATTGTACTATATTTGTGGAATCCCTGTGTTACATGTCAGCTATGCCGTTACATAAAGTTTACACATCTCCACATTGTGGATGGGTGAGGAATGCACTGTGCCCTTTATTTCCTTGTGGGTGTCTTGAAAACGAGATACAATGCTGGAGTCACACTAACCAGAAGTGATGGGCCTGAGGCAGGAATCACCGAATAAGATTCTGTGGCCTGTGTTAGGCAGGTCAGGCTTATTGATCGTAATGGTCACCTCTGCTATAAGATCTATGAATTATCGCCTGCTAACCTCTCTCCTTTATGACAACCCACATCACATCGGGGCCTTTTACTCATTGCTAGCTGCTGAGGTAATTCTGGATTCTCCCATTGCAGGGAGGGTCCCTGAGCCTGAACATCTGCACTGCAATTAAACAATCTGGTAGGCTGAGCCCCACAAGCCCAAATCAGCTGACACAGGCCGGATGCAGGTGTTTAATTGCTGTGTAGACATACCCATGGTGCTCAGTTACAACTCATTATGCTGAATGTTGTTTCCTGGGCTTTGGGAGCTGACTGCATGAGAGTGAAGAGCAGACCACTTCATGCTGTGCAGAAAACTCTCCTCTTCTGAAGGAGCCCAGCTGCTTTGCTGTGGGCTACCTGGCCATATCCTCACACCAAGAAGACAGAACAGAGGCTAGGGGGTTGGCTGATGGATTCAATCCAAAGCAAGAAAAGCTCCTCAATTTGGTGTCCCACAAGGGCCTTTAGTCCAGACTGGACGGTCTGCTGAGAAGTAAAAAGGAATGCGAAATGCAGCAGATAGGGAAGGAGGCTCAGAATGAATATTAGGGAAAAGTCTTTTCAGGAGTGAATTAAAAAAAATTACATGTGATTAATTTTTTCCAAAAGTACCTCTAGAGAACTGTCATTTCAATACAGCATTGAGTTAAACAAAAATCAGTTTGGAACCACCTCTGAGGACACATTTTACATGAAGTGGAATTGGGGCCTGAGATACATGAATTCCTATTTGTTTATTTTTGCTCCAAATAATCTCTGATATGTAAGAATATGGCTACTGAAATCCTTACATTCACCCAGGTGATCCCTTCAACCTAAAAGCCGATGAATTAAGTCTTTGTCTACACATGGAAAATTACCGGCATAATTATCCTGGGATAACAGTGTCCACATGTAGAATTTTACTGGCATAATTATACTGGTATAGGTATGCAGGCAATTCTCCCCATGTAACTAAGGGCTTGCCTGCATAGGTTAATACACATCCTGTTCAGTTTCAAAATCCAACAGGTTTCAAAACTAGTAGAACTCTCTCAAGGAGTACGTACCAACTCTATGAAGCCATTATTGTTAGCTACTGTTTTGCTCAGGCTAGAAAAGGGGCTTAGAGGAGGGTATCTATATTATTCTATAGCCGAGAGCCTTTTGGTTGGAACTGACATAATTTAATCTTGTTAACAAAAACCAGGCATTGTTTTCTACCTCAAAAGAAAATGTATAACCAACGTATTGTTTCATGTATCCCCACATAAAACTTTATTTGGTTGGTTCCTTTGATAAAGTATTTATCCTTACAAAGTTTTTAATTCTTTGAGTACAAAAAATACTTCATTTCTTAAAAAAACAAACAAACAAAAAAAACCCCATTAAGTCATTAAACTTAGGCATTATATTTCTGGAAGCAGGTAAATTGCTTGCATTCTATAGCTTGGTTACATAATTTTATCTTTTAAAAAGCAGGACTTCCACACTGTGGAAAACAATGGCATATTTAATTCCAGATGTCAACCCAACTGCTTGTAACATTTTTTAAATGAACTTCTCTTGCTTACCAGTTAGCAAAAAGATTTGTTATTCAATCAAGGATTTGCTTCCTCGTAGTTCATCTGCTCCTGATACTTAAACTTGCAATGCTGTGATTATGATGAATTTGTGACATCACATGAGTTTCCAGGGCAGAAGACTGTCATGTCATAAGTACAATACAACAATTTCACTGCAGACTCCAGCTGGGTGAGAAGCAAGAAAATGCTTCTCCAAAAAGATTGTTTTTTGTATTGCTGTTTACTTTCCCCTTCCCTGCCCCTTCTCCAAGTCTCCCCAGTGTGAAAGCCTCTCTTTAAAGTCAGGCTGCAAGGGAATCACATTTGCTTAACTACAGTACTTTGACAGGTGTAGCATTCTTAAAAGGAATCGCTCAAAGGAAAGAAGGCCAAACCTCCCCACTATGGACCTTTTCCCTCATTCATCCAAACAAAAAAAAACCCCAAACAAAAAGAAAAAGTTCCCAACCTTTCATCGACTTACAGAAAAAGAGGGACTGCCAAAAAATACAGTATGATTTTACTCGCGTACATTAACCACTTCCTACCCATTTGCAAATACTCTCTTTAAGAAGCTGAGAGTCACAAGCTCAGTTTTCTTTGTCGTATTGGTTTTACACATCCATGCCTGTATGCAAAGGTGGATTCAAATTCTACATCTTAGCACAGGGTCAGAAAAATACCATGGCAAAATGGTGGTGAGTTACACCCCCCTCCCACCATAGCTTTCTGTTGACAAATTAGCAGCTGGATTCCTGTTTTGATTTCTTTTTCCTCTGTTTTATAAGAAATAAGCTCTCATCAATGGTGGGACTACTGTCTTTCTTGTTTCTTTGCCTTCTCTTTTTCTTCTTCTTTTTAGCTGCATCCAGCAGCTCCTGGCCATTTTTTGTTTTCCTGCTATGTGGACAGAAGGCAGAGCCGTGATGCTTTTTGCTGCCCTTAGGGGAGTGTATTCTACACCCCCTAGGAAAGTCCTCCTCCTGGTCGTTATTCCTTTGGACATCTTTCTTGTGTTTCTTCTCTTTGCGTTCCTCTGCCCAGGACTTCTTATTGGCCTTTTTGTGGCGCTTTTCTTCTTTAGGACTCTTTACATGCTCTTTCCAAAGGTTTTTCTTTTTCTTATGACACTGTCCCCTACGCTCTTCCTCCTTCCGCAGTCTCTTGAACTGCACTGGCAAAAGGCCGGCTTCTTGAAGTTCTGTAAAATAGAACAGTGTCTTTTAATCGTCACTAAGAGGCCAGAACCACAACGCTTGAAAACCACAGCTCTGTTTGCAGTTTGGGGTCAGCAATGGACCTGGTATGTAAAAATCTGAGGACCTGGATAAAACTCAGATATTCTGGCAAACACTGGGTAAGCCAGAAGTTTATCATCATGTCATTTTAAAGTGCAGTTGCAGCCAGAAAAGTGATATTGTGGGTTTCCATAATCATTTTCTCTCTGCTATGAAATTTGCTCAGTTTAAAAAACAATTATCTTTGGAAGACCCATATATTCAATCGGGGATTGGAAAATCAAACAGTGTCATTTTACCTCTGACATTTCTATAGTCAAGATTCTGCAGTCCAAAAACTGCTGATCTGGCTGCGAAGCAGATATACCTGTTCTACAGATGGGTCTTCAGAGATTTGGACAGAGTAAGGACCAGGCCCTGCCAATTTTACTCATGTTGAGTAGTATCTTCCTCCACAAGTGGGCTCATTGTAGAAAGTGGCCATTCATATACATTTTTTTTTTTGTAATTGTGTTTTGCAAACAGATTTTTAAAAACATAATTTACAATTCAGAGAACGCTCCCCATGAGTTTATAACCATTTTAAGGTCAGTGAGATTTTGGGGGTTAAAGTACTTCCAGGTGTCCTTTTAGAACCATGAATTTCAGGAACAGACTGAGGTTACTAAACTCATTAACCTTGCCCTGCTTGTTGATTCAGATAATCCCCATCATCATCTTACACAACATGAAGAAAGCCAAGATTACAAAATGCCTAACAAAAAGCAGTAAATATACCAATGCACCCTGATCAAAGACCACTTAAAAACGTGATGGTCAGTAAGAAGTATTTCACAAAATATACCATACCTTCAACCTTTCTCTTTGCCCTCTGAGCTCTCCTCTTGATGTCATACTCATCATCATAGTAGTAGATGAATGGGGAAGAAGGGAATGCCCCATTGTACATCCGCTTCTCTGAGCACTCCTGCAAATCACATTTTAGGTTACTACATGCTGTGACATCTTGTTAAACTTTGGATTATTGATTTCAGAGTTAAGGAAATAAACCAGAACCTCAAAGGGTATGAATCAGGTTTATCCCACTGAAGTCTATGGATCAATGTTGATTTACACCAGCTGGGGAATCTGGCCTTCAGTTCTTTAAATCCTGATAATTGTATTAGTTTCCAATAGCCCTGCTTATATTTGTATCACAATTGTGCATATGCAGCAACATTTATTTAAATGTTTATTTAACTTCTTTGTTACTATCCTTTGATAGCTAGGGGTGTGACAGATGGAATCCCATGTCTCCCATCAGTTATTACAAACCTGCTCTTATTTTGATTTACAAAGTTATGTAGCAAATGTAGTACACATAGAAGTGAAGGGCTAGAGTCAGGCACACTGTAGGCAGGTGCTGTACAAAAAAAAAATCAATCAGAATTAACTTTCTGAAAGATACTGAATCAAAACACATTCTGCAGGAGACTTCGTCTGCAAGGAGACATCAGACTTGGCATGAAGAAGAGATGAGAAGGGAAAGTCTAGAATCTTGAGTCACAGGAACTGATTGGTTTAGTTGTACTCAGAATCTCACTTATAGTGGGGCTTATTTCTCCGTCACACAGATTGGCAAATATGAATCGTACAAATTAAGCGTTATTGCAGTCTTGACAGCCAATCTGGCTAAACTTCAGGTGATACTAACTGCTGCTTTTTTTGCTTGTAAATTTCTTGGAGGTGTGATTCTTTTCCTCTCTGAACACGCCCAAATCTAGTTAAATCTGTCTTCTTGTTCTCATGAAATCTTCAGTGGCTTTCACTTTTCTGATGTCCCCACCAGATGCTGAGCAGCTTTCTTTCAAGACTTTGGTACTGCTAACTCTACAATCCCCTCTTCCTATGCGTCCTCACACTTCCTCCTATATACTTTAGATCTACAACACACTAGAAATGTCTTCAGCTAGGACTTCCTTGGTCTTTGAGCCAAGATTAAATGAGGCACTATATCCTAAACTGGCAGCAGTGGACTTGGCAACTGAATGCATTTTTTTAAATTTCTAACTACTCTGGTTCCTATTCAGACAAAGAACTTGGCTGAAGTAAAGCTAAAGTTCAGAGAACACTTCAGTAACTTAAGAGTAAAAATCCTTATAAGCACATTGCAGTTAGGAAAAAACCCACATACAAACAAAAAAACACATTAAAAATCAGGAAAGTTAAAAGATCAAATGTCCAAGAACCCCAAACACTTGAAAATATGCAAATTTACAGATAAGGAACTCAAACCGCCCTTATTCTGCCATTTAAGTGATCTCACCTTCCAACCCTCCTTTCTTTATTCCTTTCTATAGATACTTTGCAAGTTGTGTTGGTCTTGGATCAGGGTCTTTTTCTCTGGTCTTTAAGACTCCAGTCTGCAGTCTATAGCTTAAGCTTTCAATGTTATTAACTATCTGTTAAGGTGAAATTTGCCCCCATACCCAACTTTAAATCCCACTCAAGACTTGTGCTGGCCCTCTGCACGGCTAGCTGGGAAAATATGCCAAAATGTTTCGTCTTTGACTTTTTTTCTTTTTCTGCTGAACAACTCAAAACATTAATACTGTCAAATATGCAGCAAAAGTCTAGAAAGCACTCTGTGCAGATATGACATATCAACACTGACATCTCTGATATCCTTCCCCCTCACCCCCACCCCCAGGACAACATTATCTTTGTGGTATGTTCCCTGAAAGTTTGCTAACCGTGACACTATGTACAAGCATGAAAACTGACTTACAGGCAGGAGCTGGTGAACAGAGTGACCAACAAAAAAAGCCCTCAGACTTTAGGGTTATGTGATTCAGGTAAAATGATTTCAGGTATGTGGGCTCTATCTCGAAGGACATTTAAAATGGTAGCTAGGGAAGCTTAGCCATAGTGTATTCAGTGCTCATGTAAATGGAAGGCAGTTTGGAAAGAAAAGCGTGTGTCAGTGAGAACGAAGATTAGACTAGCTTACCGATGCCTGGTGTATAGTAAGAAGTTAGGTCAACCCAGCTATGTCACTCAGGGATGTGAAAAATCCACACCCCTGAGCAGTGTAGCTAAAATGACCTATTCCCTGGTGTAGCCAGTGCTAGGCTGATGGAAGAGTTCTTTCGTCGGCCCAGCCACCCCGCCTCTCAGGGAGGTAGATTACCTACATCGACAGGAGAATCATTCCCATCAGGGTACGTAGTGTCTACACTGAAGCGCCACAGCACTATTGTATCATTTCAAGTGTAGACAAACTCTAAGACATATTGCTGTATGTGGTTGCAATAGTCTCAAAGCAAGAGGTAAAGCAGGGAGTTATTTTAAGCATAGTGCTATTACTGCATGCATTTACCAAGAAGAAATCCTCCCAAACCAGCTTGATTTCCTTCTTTGACAGGGTAACTGGTTTGGTGGATGAGGGAATGCGGTGGACATAATATACTTGGACTTCAGCAAGGCTTTTGACACAGATATTCTGATGAGTAAGATGGAGAAATACAGGCTCAGCAGAACTACCATTAAGTGGATACATAATTGGTTAAACGACTGCGAACAAGTAACTATTAATGAAATGATGTCAGATTGGAAGGAGGTCTCGAGTGGGGTTCCACAGAGCTCTATTCTGGGTCCAGTATTATTTAACATCTTTATTATAGGGCTGTCAATGAATTGCAGTTAACTCATGTGATTAACTCAAAAAAATTAATCGCGATTAATCGCACTATTAAACAATAGAATACCAACTGAAATTTATTAAATATTTTCGGATTTTTTCTACATTTTCAAATATATTGATTTCAGTTACAACACAGAATACAAAGGGTACAGTGCTCACTTTATATTATTTTTTTATTATAAATATTTGCACAGTAAATATGATAAACAAAAGAAATCGTATTTTTCAGTTCGCCTCATACAGGTACTGTAGTGCAATATCTATCATGAAAGTGCAACTTACAAATGTAGATTTTTTTTGTTACCTAATTGCTCTCAAAAACAAAAGAATGTAAAATTTTAGAGCCTACAAGTCCACTCAGTCCTACTTCTTGTTCAGCCAATCACTAAGACAAGTTTGTTTACATTGACAGGAGATATTGCTGCCTGCTTCTTACTTACGTCATCTGAAAGTGAGAACAGGCATTTGCATGGCACTTTTGTAGCTGGCGTTGCAAGGTATTGACGTGCCAGACATGGTAAACATTCGTATGCCTCTTCATGCTTCAGCCACCATTCCAAAGGACATGCTTCCATGCTGATGATGCTCATTAAAAAATAATGTGTTAATTAAATTTGTGACTGAACTCCTTGGGGGGAGAACTGTATGTCTTCGGCTCCGTTTTACCCGCATTCTGCCATATATTTCATGTTATAGCAGTCTCGGATGATGACCCAGCACGTTTGTTTTAGAACACTTTCACAGCAGATTTGACAAAACACAAAGAAGGTACCAATGTGAGATTTCTAAAAATAACTACAGCAACTCGACCCAAGATGTCATCCAAAGTTGAAGTGCCGTCCAAAATCTGAGAGGGACGAGGTGTGGAGCATGCTTTCAGAAATCTTAAAAGAGCAACACTCTGATGTGGAAACTATAGAACCCAAACCACCAAAAAAGAAAATGAACCTTCTGCTGGTGGCATCTGACTCAGATGATGAAAATGAACATGTGTCAGTCTGCACTGCTTTGGATCGTTACAGAGCAGAACCCATCAACAGCTTGGAGGCATGTCCTCTGGAATGGTGGTTGAAGCATGAACGGACATAGGAATCTTTAGCGCATCTGGCACGTAAATATCTTGCCATGCAAATGCCTGTTCTCACTTTCAGGTGACACTGTAAACAAGAAGTGGGCAGTATTATCTCCTGCAAATTGTAACCAAGTTTGTTTGTCTGAGTGATTGGCTGAAGTAGGACTGAGTGGACTTGTAGGCTCTAAAGCTTTACATTGTTTTATTTTTCAATGCAGTTATTTTTTGTACATAATTCCACATTTGTAAGTTACACTTTCATGATAAAGAGATTGCACTACAGTACTTGTATGAGGTAAATTGAAAAATACTGTTTTTTACAGTGCAAATATTTGTAATCAAAAATAAATATAAAGTGAGCACTATACTTTGTATTCCATGTTGTAATTGAAATCAATATATTTGAAAATGTAGAAAACATCCAAAAATACTTAAACAGATGGTATTCTATGATTGTTTAACAATGTGATTAATCGCGATTAATTTTTTTAAGCGTGTGACAGCCCTGCTTTATAAATGACATAGATGTAGGAATACAGAGCATACTGATCAAATGTGCAGATGACACAAAGCCGGGGGTGGGGGCTGCCAACACTTTGGAGGATAGAGTAAATTCAAAGGGGTCTTGATAAATTGAAGAATTGACCTATCAATAACAAAATGAAATTCAGCAACGACAAATGTCAGGTGCTACATTTAGGGAAGAAAAATCAAAAGCACAAATACAGACTGGGGGAAAACTGGCTTGGCAGCAGAGCTGCTGAGAAGGATCTGGGCGTTGTGGTGGATCAGAGTCTCAACTTGAGCCAGCAATGGGATGCTGTTGCAAACAAAGTAAATGCAATATTAGGTTGCATTAACAGGCATAGCATGCAAGTCACAGGAGGTGATAGAACCACTCTACTCAGTGCTGGTTAGGCCTTATCTGGAGTAGTGTCCCCAGTTTTGGTCACTAACATATAGAAAGGCTGCAGAGAAACTGGAAAGGATCCAGAGGCAAGTGTCAAAGATGATCAAAGGATGGAATGCGGCCAGATGAGCAAAGGCTGAAGGAACTGGGTATGTTTAGTTTGGAAAAGAGGAGATTAAGGGGGGACGTGATAGCGGTTTTCATATACTTGAAAGGCTGCCATAAAAGAAGATGGAGAAAAGTTGTTCTCTCTTGCCACCGAGGGCAGGACAAGAGGCAGTGGGTTCAAACTACACAATAATAGGTTTAGATTAAGTCTCAGGAAAAACTTCCGAACTGTATGAACAGTAGGACAATGGAACAGATGCCTAGGGAGACTGTGGCTGCTCCTTCACGGAAGGTTTTCAAATGGAAGCTGGGTAGCCATCTCTCTTGGATAGTTTAGACACAACAAATCCTGTATCTTGCCAGGGGGTTAGACTAGATGTCCCCTGCGGTCCCGTCTAACCCTGTGGTGCTAGGATTCTATTACATAATACGAATATTCAGGAAAGAGATGCATATTGGACCACAAGACTTCCATTCCAGATTAGGCATTGATTATTGGCACAATACATTTAGCAAGCTGCTTCCAGCAGTAATCAGTACCTGACATGTCAAGAATGTAACCCTACTGCCAAACTCCTCAAAACACATATTATCAGAATAAATGCGGGACAGGAGGCTGTAGAATGGCTAATGAAGTGGTTACTGCTGGGAAAGATCCAGAGGAGGACACTCAAGTATTTTTTCAGCTGAATCATAGAATATCAGGGTTGGAAGGGACCTCAGGAGGTCATCTAGTCCAACCCCCTGCTCAAAGCAGGACCGATCCCCAATTAAATCATCCCAATAGAATCACAGAATAAAATAGGCCACTTGAAGGGAGTGTGATGGGACAGACAGCAAAGACAGCTGAAATGCTTACAAACAGATCAGAACTACTTATGAATTTTTCTACAGAATTCTAAAACAGTTTTCTTTTTTGAGACGGGGGGAGGCATGTCTGGCCACAACCACAGAGCTGCTGGATAAGCACTCCAATATCGCTGTTCTTCAACAGAAATTTGTAGGTCTCAGAATCAATCTACTCCCTTTTTTGGCATGCAATATATATTGTTGCAATTTGTAATCTGTGTCTAACTACTGATAATTACAAATCCCAAACTTTTTCCTATTCTTGCCTCCCAGATGGTGCTTTCATGACTTAGATGCTTCTGCGTATTGAAAAGTGCAAGGCAGACCCTGAGAAAAGGGAATAAAGGACTCCCTACCATGATAAGCAACTAACGCTCCTCCTCTTCCTATGAGGTCTGTTTGATACAATGCCTATATGATGAAATGTTAAGACATAGGTAGGAAAAAAACATTTTTTAAATATGAGTGGCATGAGTCAGTCATCCAAATGCAATAATTCAATATAAAACTAAGTGGTGGAGAGAGACAGTTGGAGTCTCCATAAAACACAGGATTCTGCCCTTTGCATAATCCCAGCTCTTACATGCCCCAATACCAGTTGCTCCACTAAGGTAAAAGGGATAGAGAAGCATAACTGCATCTTTAGTACATAAAAAGGCTTCAAAGATTAATATTACACACTTGGCCAAGGTTTAAGATGGGAGAAGCCTAGGAAGAGGCGTTTAGGTTTGGCACTCTATACTGAGTAAGTGAAAGGAAACATTAAGCCAAAAAATTGCCAAATATTTACTCAAAAGCAGCGGTGATACTGTTTTAGACAAGTAATGCAAAGACACAGTTATCTTCTTTGATGGCTGTGAAACACACTCCCTCAGGTCTGTTCTGAGATGCTGCACAAAGTCTAGGGCTTGTGCCACAGACAGATGGCCCTTTCGTTATTTTTCATGTTGTTAATATGTTGACAGTAAAGCCCTAGTGGATGAAATGCACATGAGTCCAAAACCAGCACTTCTGCTTCCTCTTTTAACTTCACTGTATTGAATAATCATCTCAATAGTGTACAACATGCACTCTCCCACACCCCTCTCTCTCAAATATACTGCCACTACTGCTATACACTTTGTGCCATTAAATACCCTTGGGACATTTTTCAGCACTAGAGGTAACCCACAAAGGACTGAAAGCACAGCCTGCTACTAACCCAGAAGAGGCATTTTCTATTTGATTGACACATTTGGATGTGAATGCAAGGCACATCTGCAGACACTACCCAGTTCCTTAGGTTTGTTACATGCAAAACTTGCTGCAAAGTCTGAATAATGCAATGGGTTGCCACTGATTAATGTGGGAAGTTGTTACACTTAATAGTGAGACCCTAAAAAATTAGTCCTCGTTATGGCTGTTCCAGTGGATGGCTTGGATGTATAGATTGTAATGAAATGGAACATTCTTGGAAGTCCAGCGAAAAGAACAGATTTGCCATCAACACTGACCCTTTAACGGAAGCGACAGTTTTAAAAAATGTATTCTGAGTAAACAGATAATATGGTAACTTAAGTCTACGGCAATTGTGACCTCAAGGCATCAATGCTGTATTAAATATATGTCCAAGTATTTCCACATCTAAAAACAATGGAGGAAGTGTGTTGGTCTATGATGATCTTATGGATGGAAATGGTCCTGTTCATGCTAGCAATTAACTAAGTTTTTGCTGTTGCTTCAGTTTTTGGGAATGGTGAAAGTCCAGTGAATCCCTAAATTTCTAGCAAGTACTGAGTATTTCAGATTTCATCAACAGGAGTAAGAGGTAGCTTAACATATGATGGACTATTGTGAAAAACGTTGTCTGAGACAGTTTTTTACAAAACCATAATCTGAGCCTTCTCTCTCCTTACACCTTGGTACACTTCAGCTTTAAAGGAAAGGAGCACTCTGCTGTGTGTCATTTATTTCTTGAGGTTTGGAAACAGCAAACTGAGGAAGACCATGCAAATCCATTTATTTGGGAATTCCTGCAGTCTTTTTCTGTTCTAAAGACAGACTTTTTAAATCCAGGCAGAGATGTCCATCTCTTAGAACCCTGAGTTGAGAGGGGCAATGGTTTTTGCACTTGCTTTATGAACAGCTCTCTTTGTTTGTGGGATTTGTAGATTTGAACTCTATCTACTGACTACACGTGTCTAGGCGCAACACTACCAAGATGTCCCCGCGGCCACTATCCGTACTTTCAGCCACTTCTGAGCTGGAATTTTTACAATAGAGCAACTTAAGCCAAAGTGTGAATGACACACTCTTTAATTACAAAGGACTGAATTCTTAACTGCTCTGTCGATGCACAAGGCTCAAATGCTGCAAACACAATACCCTTCTGCTGCATTGGGGGCAAAATGTGTGGAAAACTGTGCATGGGGACTCCACACTCTCACAATTGCCACAGAACTCATTTTTGCAGCAATCTTTCACAGGGAAATGTGATTGGGGGTAAATGGGTCACCCACAATGGGGTCAAGACCAGTGGGTAAAAAAACACAGATCGCATCCTCCTGGCTCAGCCCCTGCTAAATGGCTGCTAGTCTCCCATATACTTTGCTGCAGTTGGCTGTGGGTTGTCTACATGTGTCCAGGCCCTAGAACAAGTCACGACTGAAGATTCCTTCTCGGAGCCCCACCTTGTTTCAACTCTATTTTGAGTGAACTAAGTCCTTTCCTTTGGGTTTTGCTAGCTTACAGGGCTGTGTCCCATGGGAGTTTACTCCTGCCAGGCGTGGTTAGCTCTGTTTGCGGGATGGAAAACTGTTCTGGTGTTGGGATTGTTCTATCAAACTTTAAACAAAGGTAATAGATTCATAGATTCTAAAGTCTGCGGGGACCACTGAGATAGTCTCATCTCAACTCCTGCCTAACAAAGGCCGTAGGACTTTCCTGAATTAATTTCTGTTTGGGACAGAGCATCTTGTTTACAAAAAACATCCAATCCTGATTTAAAAGTTTCCAGTGATGGAAAATCCAGCATTACTCTCACTGTTGAAAATTTGTGCCTTAATTCTAATCTGAATTTGTCTAGCTTCAACTTCCAGCCATTGGATCTTGTTATATCTTTGACAATTTAAAGACTGCCATTTTAATTATGTACCATTCTAATTTCTTACTCAAAATGTTGTGTGATGCCAAATCAAACACCTTACAGAAGTCTATTGCATCAACACTATTACCTTTATCAGCCAAACTTGTAATCTCATCAAAAAAAGGTATCCAGTTTATTTGACAAGATCTATTTTTCATAAAACCATGCTGATTGGCATTAATTATATTACCCTCCTTTAATTCTTTATTAATCAAGTTCTGTATCCATTATTTTGCCTGGAATCAATGTTAGGCAGGTAGGTCTACAATTACCTGGATCACCCTGCTTTCTCTTTTTAAAATGTTAGCTATCCTTTAGTCCTCTGGAACTTCCACAGTGTTCCAAGATTTATTGAAAATCAACATTAATGGTTGAGATAGCTCATTGGCCAGCTCTTTTAATACTCTTGGTTACAAGTCACCCAGTTCTGCTAAGTTAAAAATGTCTAGCTTTAGTAGCTGCAGTTTAACACCATCCTTAATTGCTGTTGGAAAGGAAATTAATTCATCATCATTATCTGATATGAATATTGTGTCAGGGTCAGGCCAGATGGCCACAGGAGAGTGATAGATGGCAGATATATTAGGTTGAGTAGGTCCCTTTTCCTTGGGTAAGGCAACAGGGAAGGTTCCAGAACAATCAGGAACTTTCTGGAAACAATTAAGACAGACAGGCTGGTTAGAACACCTGCAGCCAATCAAGAAGCTGCTAGAATCAATTAAGGCTGGCTAATCAGGGCACCTGAGTTTAAAAAGGACCTCACTTCAACAGTGTGAGTCAACAGTGTGCCCTTGTTGCCAAGAAGGCTAATGGCATTTTGGGATGTATAAGTAGGGGCATAGCCAGCAGATCGAGTGACGTGATCGTTCCCCTCTATTCGACATTGGTGAGGCCTCATCTGGAGTACTGTGTCCAGTTTTGGGCCCCACACTACAAGAAGGATGTGGAAAAATTGGAGAGAGTCCAGCGAAGGGCAACAAAAATGATTAGGGGTCTGGAACACATGACTTATGAGGAGAGGCTGAGGGAACTGGGATTGTTTAGTCTGCAGAAGAGAAGAATGAGGGGGGATTTGATAGCTGCTTTCAACTACCTGAGAGGTGGTTCCAAAGAGGATGGTTCTAGACTATTCTCAGTGGTAGAAGATGACAGGACAAGGAGTAATGATCTCAAGTTGCGGTGGGGGAGGTTTAGGTTGGATATTAGGAAAAACTTTTTCACTAGGAGGGTGGTGAAACACTGGAATGCGTTACCTAGGGAGGTGGTAGAATCTCCTTCCTTAGAAGTTTTTAAGGTCAGGCTTGACAAAGCCCTGGCTGGGATGATTTAATTGGGGATTGGTCCTGCTTTGAGCAGGGGGTTGAACTAGATGACCTCCTGAGGTCCCTTCCAACCCTGATATTCTATGATTCTATGATTCAGTTTGTGGCGTGCGTGAGGAGCTGGGAGCAAGAGGCACTCGGAGCTGAGAGTGAGAACGTGTACTGTTGGAGGACTGAGGAGTACAAGCATTATCAGACACCAGGAGGAAGGTCCTAGGGTGAGGATAAAGAAGGTGTTGGGAAGAGGCCATGGGGAAGTAGCCCAGGGAGTTGTAGCTGTTGCACAGCTGTTCCAGGAGGCACTCTAGACAGCTGCATTCCACAGGGCCCTGGGCTGGAACCTGGAGTAGAGGGCGGGCTCGGGTTCCCCCAAACCTCCCAACTCCTGGTCAGACACAGGAGGAGTTGACCTGGACTGTGGGTTCACGAAAACGGCAAAAACTGAGGGCTGCCATGAATCTCCGAGATGAGCAAATCTGCCAATGAATGCAAGACCCACCAAGGTAGAGGAGGAACTTCGTCACAGTATATTATAAATATGATTCGAACACTTCCATCTTTTATGCTTTATTATTGACCATTCTACCCCATCCATCTAATAATGGACCGATACCATTGTTAGTATTCATTTTGTTCCTAATAGTCTTAAAAAGCTTCTTCTCTTTGTCCTGAACTCCACTGGCCATAATTTTGTTTGTCCCCTTTTGCTTCCCTTATCAATTTTCTGCAATTCGTAATTATTTGATTTACACATTCATTACTACCAACTTCCACTTCCTTGTTTACAGTATTTTATTTTTTCACTTCCCCTCTAAGCCAGGTTAATTTTTTTTATCCACTGTGGTCTTCTCTCTTGATTGTGACTCTTTGGGCCTCAAGAACATTTTAACACTTCCCAATTATCATTCACATTTTCTGTTTAAATTTTTTCTCCCAAATGTTTCGGCTCATAATTATTTTCAACTTTGTGAAATAAACTCTTTTAAAGCACCAAGTATATATATATTACTGGTTTGGACTTTATTCTGTTTATAGATAACAAATGTGACCAATAATTTCAACATTTCCTTTGTCGAAGGTTCTGATAATTACAGTCTGAAATCCGAGATTGAACAATGACAGAACAAACTACAGAAATAAGTGTTGGTGTGTCATACTATCAGCAGATTTATCAATACATCTTAAAACAGATGACTTGCACCTTAGAGCTATCGTTAGGCAGACCGCTTTGTACCATCTGAGAACTATTGCCAAGATTGTGATTGCTGCTCAATATGAATGACATAGGGCTGATGACCAATGCTCCTATTTTATCTATATTGGATTATTGCAGTTGCCTATTTTCTAGGGTCCCCCTGCCCCCAAGGACACACCTTATCCAGAGTGTAGCAGATTTCTTAACAGGTACATGTTTGTCACAATACAGCCCTCCAATCTAGAAATCTTTACATTGGCTCCAAGTAAAGTTGTGCACCAATTTTAAAGTTCTTCATTTAACATTTAAGTCTGCTGGTGGGTAGCCCTAGCTAACCCGATTGACTTTTAACTGCCTTATGTCCCCATACCATTCCATATGAGGCTTGAAACTCCTTGAAAACAACATACCCTGCTCTGTTTGTGATGCTGTAAAACACAACTACTGTGGCTACGTGGACATGTAAGACAGTTAGGAGGGAACGAAGGAGTGTTTGGGTGAATACTATCCATAGGATGTAGAAAAGGATGAACCTAAAGCTTTCAAGACACTTGGAATGCAGATTTTCTATCAATATTGTTTCTCACTGTAAAATTTCCCCCGGACATATTTCACAGCAAAGTTAATAAGACAACACCTGTTTTGTGTGGTTACAGGTGCAGAGCTGCACCTGTTGTGTAAGGATACTGACAGTCAAAATATATATCAAGGAACTGATCCTGTAAGGTGTTAAATGCCCTCAATTCCCATTGAAGCCAACATACGTTTAGGATGCTCATCATCCTGGAAAATTGTTTCCTAATGAAGAAATTATATGAAACTCAAGAAGAAACATTAAGTTACAGGTTAGAAACCATCAATTTTTTCTGTATGAAAACTGGTTGTTAAATGGCCTGGAAAGTTGGCTGGGGAGGGGGAATTTCTAATCAGATGGCACTGCTTCAAGACATGGTTTTGGGACTCCTTCTATGGTACTTTATTATATACCTATCCCAATGTCAGAACAATTGGGAGTACCAAATCTTGTCAATTTGAAATAGTCTGGCTGACTAAAGTGGAGACACTGAACATTTCAGCAATATTCCACGCCACACCCACAGGAGAACTTAACATGTTTTTAAAAATTAGCCTAAGGTATTTCTTCTTCTTTTATCTGTTCCAGATCATTTTACAGTGGCATCCAATTATTTTTAACAATGCTGCAAGATCACACATATTTAATTAGCACTGTTCTTTCTACAGTGTTAGCGTGAGTCTTTCAGCTCATTCCTCCAACCACACACCACAGTGAAGATAAGCATATGTATAAGATGGATACATTTAACATTTAGCCAGAGACTACTGAGACTTACATATCCATAATGTCCTTTCTGGGAGCAGTTGTAGCAGTACACCAATGCAGAATGCTCAGAATACGAACTGGACCTCTTGATTGATCCTGGTCTGGTCTGCAATATGGAAAACAGGTGAGCATTAAGTCTGGTGAATTCCAAATGTTTCAAATAATCTAAACAAAAAGCTGTCTAAATCAACAGCATTCCAGCTGCAAGCAAGAAGCTTGGAAAAAGGAGCAAGTTGCTCATGTAATATTACAGAACAAATTAAACCTTGATCACCAAAATCAAGTGGGATAGGAAACTTCAGTGTCCGTTCCATACAGCCATTTTATTTCGACTCTCAGTGCAGGAAAGTAGGCTGCTGATTTCTCGCTCTCTTTTTTGCAGATGTCCCACTATCCTCAGGGAACAACCAGGGCCATCAGATATTACATCCACCAGCTGGATAGAAGCATTTGTGAATTGCAAAACGAGTCCCTCCCAGCAGGACTCACTTAAGGCAATATGGGGAAGGTCTTCTGAGAGAGATACACAGCCTAAATCTACCACACTCCTATTTCCTCTCACCCTCCACCTCCCCTGCCCCCTTCCCCTAGTCACTGAACAGAATCTGCCAATGTCAATTTTCAAGTCACTAGTGGATCTGAATCTGCACCAACCACCAGATTAAATTATTGTGTTTGCTGTTTGAAGTCAGAACTGCTTTTTAACGCAAAGAAAGTTTTGGAACACTAAGCTGAACTCAACGGGTCAGGCAGATTTATTTTTTAAATCCAGAGCCAATAAATAATAACTTTGCTCAGAGTACCACCACATACATTTTGAACGGAGTGCGTGAGCGCACATGGATATGTTCTAGGTTATGTACACACACTTATTCGATAGAAAACAATAAAAAATAAAACCTTTGTTTAATCAGAGTTAGCATATCTGCCGAGGAAGGGGGATGCAATCAAGGTTCTATGAAAACTGGTCAAAACAGAATCCAGTTAATTTAAAGGTCCACATATTTTCCTTTATTATTCATTCTAGTGGAACACAGGAAAATGTGTGTGATTTCAAAGAATTCATCAATTTTTTTTTAAATAGCAGTCTATTATTGCAAAGGATGCTTTTTTCTTTTAAACCTCTCATTGTGTTTACATCCCATTAATACTTCTAATGCAACTGTATATTCTGTCTTTACAGAGGAATTATAGTGATGCTTGTAAAATAGATAGAAACTACAGGATTATTCCTTGATCATCTTTTATGCATCTGATCACATTTTTGGTAGGACAGGACAAGCTTGTATCACCATATTTTGAACCCACATGGCTTTAAAAGCGCACTTCAGATTCATGTAACTCAGTTCACATTTCATTCACTACATGCTGTGAATGAAGGATCAGAGAAGGGACATGGCCATTGAAAAACAGTATAAACATGGAGCAAAAATCAGAGAGAATGAAAACCAGTGTTTGTGACAAAAGGAGCACAAAGACAAAAAGAGAAAATCTCATAAAACAACAGATATATATTCTATCTCTCTCTGTAGATAGATATAGAGATAGTAATGTGTTCAGGCCACTCACGTGTGCCAACCTAGCTTTTTGGACATTCTTTCTACTACACAGAACAGGCTAAAAACCCCTCCCCCATATTTAATTTACATGAAAAAAAAATTCATAAATTCAAACTGTTTTTGAATAGGAGGTGTGCAAAGCCTTCAACCCTAGTATGTTTGGCCAGCTCCCGTTTTTGGATCCCATACTCTGCCACTCACGGGAAATAAAGTTGCATAGGTTCTAATACAGAGTTCCTTAGAAGTAGACATAAATTAAATAATCTGGATCCTTCTTCCTCTGCCTTTATACAGAATTTTGTGTGTATGAAATCCATTTTCTAGGCTTATGTCAATTGAAGCTCACATTGTGATGCGACCAAGAAACTGCAACAGGTCACTATCTCTGGTTACTTCAGTCACCACTTGTCTACTAGAGACAGCTCTTCATCTAGAATATCTGTGGAATGTATCTGTCAAGGGAAGATCAACTGAATTATATTACAAATGACTCTATATTTCTATTAAGCCTTAAAGGGTTATATTTCAATTGGAGAAATTTGATTAAATGGTCTTATTCTTATAGTTTGTCATGTATTTGGAATGCGAAATCGCAACTGTGACACATCAGACACACATATATGTTAACCTCAAAGTATCTGTTACAATGTTAGTGGGGTTTTTCACCTTGAACTGTCAAATGGTGTTACACGGATTTAGCCAATAAAACAATTTAGACTACTAGTGTTGTATGTATTTAAAATCTCTATTAAAATTTACATGATGCTTAAAACAATATAACTTTCTTTTGAAAAAGAAAAATCAGGGTCTCTTCTCTCTTGAGATATGATTTGTTAAATAAACACCAGATTTAAGGATCAGAATGATACTGCTAGCATAGAATTTATCATGTCTGCCAGTGATAATGCTAGTAATTTATATGACTGAATGAATAAATAAAAAGTACTTATAGACTCCTTCACTCTAATCCAGTAGTTAAATCTTACAGTTCAAGATAAAAGTAATCCTCCCAGCTCATAAATTATGTGTGTACTTCTGTAGTTTGTGTCTTTTCTTCTATTTAAAGATGGGTCAACACTAGCACTTGAAGTTCTTAGCAGTTATAGCCTCTAACAGCTCTCCTCAGAAGTTCATGTACTGCTGACTTGACTGATAAACCTCTGGATGTTAATCTGAACAACACTTTGAGCTGAAAACTTTAATTACTATGATAAATGTTATCTGCATGCTATCTTTTAACCAACTATAGTACACCATGCTACTAAGAAAAGAGGATGGCACTCTGAATAGGTCTTACCTCATTAGAAAACAATTGTACATCAGAACTCGGTAGTGGAAACAGAGGGATGTTAAGCTTTTCTTATTGTACTGTACAAGGTCTAACAGGAATCCTTGAGAGTATTCACTGCATTAGGAATGTATGCTCAAGTGACATGAAAAAAGCTCCACACAACATTCCCTTGTGTTTAGCAAATAGAAAAGGTCAGATTTAAGGAGACAAATTAAACTGAATACTTACAGTTCAGATTACAACTATACACATCTCTACGGCTTTCCAAAAGCCAAACACAAGGGGAACCTGTATGTTTTTAAGCCCTCTATTTTATTATTATTTAAGGTTTAAAAAAGCATCTAAGGACTCCAATCCAATGGGTACAAAATAAAGCATTCATGAAAGTAGCTTCTCTATGTTATTTTTTTTGTTACAAACATTTAAATAATCTATATTTGTACGGAGATATCTAGGAGATTACTTCACTATCAATATATAGAAGTAATAACCTGGTAGATAGCATTACCTATGAAAGGTCCATCCCATCTGCTATTCTTGCTGAAAGCTTTTCATGCACCAGTAAACTCAGTAAATATCAGAAGATAAAGCATAAGCCTACCACGCCATGGATTTACTCCTAATGTCTCCTCAAAGTGCAGCCCGATGCAACGATTACAAATGATTTTTCTTCTAATGTCATTTTACATAACCCTTTTTTCTGCATGAGTAGTTAGTGCGGAATGAATGAATGAATGCCATTAAAACAGTTAATCATTATCTGGGACACTGGCCTTCCTCCCTTCTCAACCAGGAATCTCCATGACAAAGGCCAAGAGATCAAAATGCCAGGGCTGCCTCAGTGGCCTATTTCTGACAGTAATTTTTTATGCAAATTGGCCTGCTGGGCAGCTCCCTCTGTGACCTTGAGCTGCCCTTATCTAAACTGACTTTGATCCAATGAGGGTTTGCTTATATGAAGCTCATTACTACCTAGGATATGCAATCTGACTAAATCTCACTAATTAAAGAGAATCTTCCAGTCTCAGTTTTATATTATATGCATGTGTGCGATTACACACACACAGAACCAAAACTACACTAGAATACGCTATGTGAATTGAACATTGCATTTTTGACAAGTACAGTATATTCATTCCACAGTCAAGCACATAATGTCACTTTTAAAGGAAAATACAGTGCTTAACTGCATAGTCCATAACACCGATTTATACAAACACACATATCAAACTTGAATAATGCATAGAACTGTGATGATTAAATAAAGTTTAGACCTGACACTTACAAAGTCCTTCCAAGCCCCATTATTCTGTAATAAACTGCATGAAAACATATTTTAAAATATGGGATTCCCACTTGATTATCAGAGAGAACCCCATCCAAACAACCAAGTCTACTATGATCCACAAATACCTAATGGAATGATTTTGACAGTTGAGTAAAATGTGAGAAGTTTCAACTGCCTATTAATAACCTTGAGCTGAAACCAAGGTCACTGTCTCCTTACACAGATCAGTTTTTACCAGCCACCATTCTGCCTCTGTTTTAGACTAATGCCTATTTTCCTGAGTACACTAAACAACCCTGTAGGTTGAGTCCACTTTAGTACCCAACCCACAAACTCTCTGGAAACTATCTGTACAGCTTATCCTATATAACGGCCCACTGCAAGTTTTCTTGTACCACCACTGAAGCATCTGGTACTGGCCTCTGCTGGTCACAGAATACTGGGACTAGATGGGATGATCCGGTATGGCAATTGCTGTGTTTCCATCTCACTGGCAGATTCCACTTTCTGCTGCTATTCCTTACTTCATTCTACTGAGAGAGTATTTTCTCTCTCTAGTGCTCAACAATTAAACTGATAATTAATCAGACAAAAACCTTCATCTAGGCAACACGGATGATCCTGCAGTCCTTACTCAGGCAAACCTCCTATCGAAGTCAATGCGTGTTTTGCATGAGGACTGCGGCTCTAGGCCCTAAATGTGTGACTCAAAAAGACAAGTAAGGAAATGTGAAACTGAGGGTGGAACTCATTTACATCAGTGCTGCTACGTCTGCTTTCTGAGACCAGGGCATGATGGTCTGACTGTATCATTACATACTACAGATGTCACTACAGTTAGGCAAAACACAACAAGGGAAGTGACACAACAACTGCATTACTGTAAGAGCATATTTCATTTCTCTTTAAAAACAGATCATAATCTATTTATATTTTAGCAGAAGAAATAGCAACTATGGGTCATTCCCCTGCATTCAAAACTGCCCGTAACAGCTAACATGTAATGTCGTAATTATACGAAGATTTTTTTTTAAACCATGTCATGTACCCAGTAGACTTCCACTCCACTGGGTAATTCCTTAATTAGGCAGATTTTTGAAACGTGTATTATGTACACAACAGACCGGAACGTCTCCTTCAGAGTATTCCTAGTCTATCGCGTGATTGCATCATTAAGTCGCACATGCTACGTAGTAAAAATCCTTATGAAAATTCATGAAAAAAATGTACAGAGCATATTTAGTATGCAGGTGAAGTACATAACTTAAATATTTTGGCTTAAAAATCTCACAGCCACCAAAGCAATTAGACTATTTTAGTGGACCAATTCCTTGCGAAATTTATTTCTTAAATTTTAGCCATTTTAAACCTGTACACATCCAAAAATTCATTTGCTCAAATCCATCAACCATTAATTTTTTCTTTTTTAAATTGCACATGGCTTGTGACCTCTTCTCACAAGTTATACTTTGTGAATGAGTATATTTAGGTGTGTTTATAACCTCAGAAAAATAGGCTACATAACAGAAACAATGAAATAAGTGTTACTAAAGCAGAGCGAATTATGCAGTTATATTTTCTCTAAACAATACCTAGTAAGTCACAAATCAATGGCTAGATTTTTTTTTTAATTGGATAGCCTGGAAAAGCAAACACTTGCAAATAACCACAAGGAAAAATATAACTTGTTCAATCCACAATACAAGGGGTAAGACATGATAGTCTTCTACAGAAGTAGACATTTATATAATGCATTTTAAATAGATGCAAATGGCAGCTACAATTCACTGTGTGAAAAGATGAAACCAAGAGACAAAAACTAGAAAATTATACATATGAAAGAAATGAATGTAATCTTTTGATACTCTTACGAGTAGGGAAAAATACTAAATATTAATTTAGGATGTCGCTTCTGTAAAATGGACAAAAAAAGTCTTCAGTGAGTTCAGAACAATGAATATATGCAAGATTGTATGGATAACAGCAATTCGCTCCCTGAATGCTCCAACGTCTTCCTGGCTTAAAAAGCATCCCAATTTTCTCCAAAGGTGGTGGCATTTATTCACTGGTCCATGGCTAATTTTACACGGAATGCAAAACGTTATTTAAATAGGGTGGTGCATTACATTTCAACTATTTCCTATGGAGCTCTCAATCGACAGACCGATCTTTCCTCTATTTTAATTTTAAAGTAAGTTAGCAAAAGCTTCCTTCTGAATCCCCAGAGACTACCTATATAGTGACACAAATGCACAAATTTATGACAGTAACATAAATGCTCCTCTGAAGTAATGTGCAACATTAAGTGAAATCGTTTCCTGGAAGATATTATAGGGATCTATATTTTATTTGCCATCTTAAACATATCTGGGTCTTTATGACCGTATTTTTAAAATGCATTTCCTTTTTATATTTCTTGGTGCAAATGGACTGCATAAATAAGCAATGTGCTATGAGGCTTCAGACTAGCCGATAAACCCTTTCAATTTTCATGCCAGCTTCTTCTTTTGTAATTCAAATCTGGCTGGAAACTGGCAGCTCTGAAAACTGAAACAAGCACTGCCACAAATACCTTGTAATGCTATCGACCTTGTCTGCCCATGCAGTGAGAAAGGGGGATGCATATGTGTCTGCAGTCATCCAGATAACACAACTCATTTTTTTTGGGGGGGGGGGAGGGGAAGGGGGGAATAACAGAAGCCAGCCCCGGACTGTGCACCAAAAGCAGTCATTACCAGGCAAGCTGGAGAATAAGTCTCTTCAAAATACACAGCGCATTTAAAAACCATATACAGGGCTCAGCCACTGCTTTCATTACCAATTTTAATTTAGCTCCTTCAGTTTGCCAGCCAGATAAACTCTTTAGTGCTGTTTTTTAATCTATTTGCCACATTTTCTGTTTAAGATTATAGTAATATGGGGCAGGAGAAGGAATCACTCTTAGAGGAAATAAAGAAATAGATCCGCTTATCAGCACCCATCAGAAAGTTCATTAATCAGCCAGGCTTTGTGCCCCCTAAATTGAAAGGTTAAATAATCCTCTCAGGAATATTTCTAGGCACCTCCACCAATTGTCCGGAGAGGAGCTGCCATTCACAGCACTCTGGATCGGTGACAGGGTATTTTACTACTGTTTGGACCCCAAACAATGACGGACAAATGGCCTGGCTTACAAAGAAACCTTTTAGTACAAGGATGGAAAAGGACCACAAGCTTTGATGTGGTGGGGGGGAGGGAGGAAAGGAGGGTGGAGGGAGAGGGAGGAGACATATATGGATCCCTGTATATTTATTTGAATGTTTATTAGTGTAGCTATCAAATACATTTATAGGCAGGCACACACACACACTATATATATATATACACACACACACACACACAATATGCACTCACACTACTAAGAATATGTATGTTTACACAAGCATTTGTACATTAATCTGAACACAAACATTTCCAATGCTTGTAAAATTAGGAGTTGAACAGAACTGAAGCTTGGTTATATTTATTAGCTAATACACTAGGGAGCTAAACAAACCCCAAGGTTTTAATTTTTACTGTCATTCTAAATGATTTACAGCTTCCTTTTTTTTTTTTTTCCTTCTAAGCTATATCTGGCCTACTGGAACACCCCTAACCATGACTAAAGCTTTTTTCAAAAAAGGAATTATTTCTTTAAAATATGGTAGAATATGAAAACCAAGCCTATTATGGTAGTACTTGAATACAACTGATTCTGAGAGAATGTGTTTCAGTCCCTTATAGCTGTGTTTTTGGAGTGTTATCTTGACATCAGATACTCAGGAGGAACAAATTATAAGTAAAGATTCCTATTTTAACGACATATCAACTAGCTGTCAATCTGTATTGCCTTTGATTATATTGATGAGTGAATGCATACAGTACATTTAAATAATCAGACTATTAAAAAGACAAGGTCATTTCCTTATACCTTTGGCACTGGCACATGACCAGTATGATTACTAACTATCCAAGTTAACATTCATTTGGCAGGAAGCAGCGTCTACAATTTGATAGCTACATCCCTTAGGCATTCCCCCTTTAAAGATACCATATATATCCCAGACAGAAACTTTGTAATTATTTTTATTTGCCTATGCAATGAACTCCTCATAACTATAAATTTGATACATGTAGCGAAGATAATCCCTGGTCAAACAAATTCAAACCAATCTGTACATGAACTTCTTTGAAACTTCATATGGGGTTCAAATGTCTTTCTTATATACCCATTTCTATTGAAGAAGTCTAAATACCTGTAGCTAGATTTTACTTTGTAACATGATTTGGGGCATTTCTTAAAACAAAGCAGAAAATATTTTAATTTCCTCCAACACCAATTAAATAAATACCCCAGACAGTAATCATGTCCCCAAATCATCCTTCTGAAAACTTCTATGCCCGCTGCCTCTCTCTCTAACACCCCTGTACCACCATCAGAAAAGCAGCATCAGTGGGATTGCATTTAACCAGGTTCTCTGAGCTGCCCATCAAAAAGTCAAACTGAAACCATACACCACTGTCAAATTCAGTATATCTAAATAAATAGAATAATTTAAATTCAATCTCTTTACAGACAGAAAATAATATAATCCCTAACATTTCAGAGCCATTATGGCAATCTTCTGTTTCCGAGAAATCCAATGCTATATCGCTGGTTATTTAAAATGCCAGGGCAACAATTTACTAATAGAATTAACAGCACTGTCAAGACCCAAAACAAAGCAAGACGCCATGTACAGTCAGCATTGTCAGCTAAATAACTATAGTATGAGAATTTATCATAGGTACAGTTATATATAACAAAATGACTAGAATCTACTGCAGATGCACAGATGAGGTACTAATAGAGAATATCCCATTCAAGTAGATATAGACCAAACTGCAAAATCAAACGAGCAATCAAAAAAACATTTGTAGAGTCCTGGTGGTGGCGGAAACAAACAGCCAATGGCAGCAATGTCATGGGCTGTTTAAACTTGAAGCACTGCCAAAGTAAAGGAAAATATATTGTATAACTATGCACATTTGAGAGTTACAGTCATGGCTTTTTGGAATAAATTTACTATACATTACAAACAAAATTAACATACTAAAATAAGTTAAAAGATGAAGGTCTAACTTCAATCCACAGAAGCCAAAAAATTCAGAGCCAAGAGACTTCTGACTTTGTCATACATATTTATTTTAACACGTGCTCAATCAGATCACCCACTGTTCTGAGACTTCTCTAATACTGAAGTAAAATGGTGCCTATTCAGCCTGGAACTAAGCTCTTTAACTCTTAATATATGGTGCTTGGGGTTATATTTTAATCACTTCTATGTTTTTCTTTTTAATTAAAACAAAACCAAGGTAAATCTGTCAGAGATAGTAACTTCTTCATTGACATGACAGGCCATACCTAGATGTGGTGGTGTTATTATTGACACGACAGACCGCTCGGAAATAAGTCAATAAATATTTTTAGGGAATCAATCTGTAGATGATTAACATGATCAAGCATAACTTTAGAAAGTTATGGTCTAAAGTATTTGAGTTCTTAGCTGCTCCTTAATACATGGTTCATTGACAAGATAAACTCACAGCTCCTAAACAGCAATTACGGTCTATACATGACTAGTAAAAGAGAGTTAAATACACATATTAATTGGTGCAATACACCATATCCTCTTCTTCTGGGTCACTGAATATCACAGACTTTTTAACATGCAGATTATTTATATGATATAGTGCAATAGTTTTAAATGATATTAAACATACTATTTACAGACCATTACTCAGTGGACAACTGACAAGCAAAGGAGCCATTATTATCATGACAGGCAGACTCAAAATTCTTATGAATCAGAACAGGATGTCCTTGTTTGAGTTAGCAGTTTACATCTTTAAACTTTTGTTTTAATTTTGCAATATTCAAAGGCATTTATCCACTTAAAACAGAAAAATGCAAATATTTTAAATTAAAAATATTTATATCTAGATTTTATATAAAACCAATGTAAAACCACAACATATTTTTTGTTTTTTCATACAGAAAGCTTAGACACAACCTCATATATTTTAACCAAATTTAGTAAACTTTGTTTCTGCACTCACAGCTTGTATGTCAAGATTCAACGAACATACATTTACAGTAACGTAGATAACTTAAAGGATGAAAATGTACACCTACACTTTACTGTAGGTGAACTGAACAGAATTATTACATACTCTCTCAGACTAAAGACTGTAAACATAAAATGCAGGAAATCTGACACTAATCTTCCACCCTATTTATTTTACTGTTCAAATCATTAATACTTGTCAGCATAGAAATTAGCTAAATGAATGCTTAAATGTACCTTTTTTATTTTTAAAAAACAAAACAAGTGAAAGTAATCACCGGCACCATAAACATTACAGAAATGATAGCACATGTTAATCCTTTTAGTTAAATGAAGCTGCTGGTGGTTATATGAGGGAGAAGGCTTTTGACAATAAGATCTAAATAAACATTAATCATTCTTTTTTCTACTTAAGGAACTATTTATCCAATAATTCCAGTGCATCACAAAAATAATGTGTGATGAAAAGAGATTAACACAGGGCAGTTTAGCCATTAAGAACACAGAGATTCCTACTCCAGTTTTTAGTAAATATTTGGGGTACTTGTCATCCTTTCCCAGTTGTGTGAATGCCCTACCATTGGGATCATTGACAGTTACATGCATTGAACAACAGCCTTCAGAATAAAAAGGTGTTATTGTTAATTGAAATAAAAATACATTAATTTCACCCCTCGTAAAGCCAGGATCCTAGTCTCCCACCCCACAGAAAGTACAGAGTTCCTTAAATATCTTTATTATGCATTCAGAAGACACATGGAAGTCTCAGACGTACTGAAGGATGTATCTTAACAAATGGAAATAGTTCAAGGGGCTACTGTCCATAGGTGCACAGAAGTTAGAAATGAAAAGGGTCCGATGAGATCAGTCCATCCGTCTCTTCCGCCATGGTGTAGGACTGTTTCCTACAGCACATCAAACCACAACTTATAATCAAGGCTTAAGCTGTACCACATCACTCCCCTACCCTAATCCGTACCATCACCTAGTTTCAGCATAAAATGTTATAGAAAATATTCAGAAAATAACTCTTATGGTTAAATGGTTCAAATAAATGACAGTTCATTATTGTGCCGCTTGCAGGTTCATATTCCAACAAGGTTAACTTTCCCAGGCTCTAACAACAGTTCACAATTCTTAGAGTGCTTCAGCAAAGCTCACAGTGGACAAAGCATACGGCTAAGGGCCAGATTCTCAGCTGCTGTAAACTGACAGTGCTCCACTGAACAGCTAGGACAATTTACATCAGCTGAGGATCCGGCCCTAGGTATAGAAAAACATTAGGAACAGCATCAGCAGCTACTCCTCAAACAAACATAGTAACATGGGTACCACTTAAATAGATCTGCAACTGGAATTTTCTACTCTGTCTTTACTAGTAAAAACAAAACCTGATTATTGTGTACTTCAATTATTTCCCCTTATAAGCGGTTAGTTGCATCTAGTTCTAAAATTATATTTTCCTGAGAAGGTAAGTATGCAAATAATACATGTTTGTAGACAATCAAAAGTTTAACATGATCTTTTTTATTATTTATGAAGATCACCCATTTTGCCTATAATACTTTAAATGCAGTTTAAAGTAAAAACTGGAAAACACTCAATCATTTTAACAATCAATCTCACCCACACCTGTAGTATATATTTTGGACTCATTATACAGTTAAAGTCACTTTGTGTAGAATGATCTAACTGCTAATTTATATCTCAAAGCTATCAGGGTAGCCTTTTGTATACTTTGGCTATTTGGAAATAAGACCAGCCCTAAGCGTTCCCTACTGTGACAGCAGTAAACGTACTCTGAATGAACCTTGCAAAGGAGTCACAAGTAAGGAAGAAATAGCCATTAATAGGAAAACAATACTATATACTGCAAAACAAAAACTAAATGAAAAAAGTTTCTATTTTCGCTAATAAATCTGACAAACCAAACCACTCCTGACTGATTTTTTAAATTTTTTTAATTAAAATAATGGAACGCTTATGAAGCATAATACCTTCATGGAAACATCTACCAAAGGTCACACACGTGTAAAAGCAGGCGGGATGAAATTTTCATAAACATTTGATAATTAAAAAAAGTAACTCTACCAATTATTATTAAAGGGTTGGAACTTCTTTCTCCTAAACTAAACATGTTTCAGCATAAATTTTTAAGCCATGTGAGAACTTCACGCAACCCAAACATCATAAACCACTTTTTCCTAAGTGCAGATGCTCTTGTTTTTCCATTGCACAGAACATCACAAAGTCATCCTTATTTCAAATTCAAATGCCTTGCAATTCTGGGTTATCTTCACTGTAAATCATCCAGTAAAATGGCTATGTGAGTTTTGACATACAACTTGTGATGGGATGCCGTGTCTCTCCAAAGTATGTGAAAAATATATAACCTATGTCCAACAAAAGTAATATATTTACAGTATTTTCTTAAAAAAGAAGATGACACTGATCAGTTGGTGACATGTAAAATAATTTACATAATCTTTACAAAGTTACTGCTCTAGAAACCTTAGGTCAGGTAATTCTAGAGGAGTTGATACTGTAGTCATGTCCCAAGAGCCTCAAATAATGCTATCCACGAGTCAGAGAACAGCAAGACTGGAGAGTAGCAAGACTTAATCTCTGCACCAAAATACTTTTTTCCAACCTTCATCTGCACAAAACCTACAAAGCCTTCTCTAGTTTCTAAATTTCCCAACTCTCAAGCTTAAATATTTTTTCACAAACACTATATTTTAAAAACTCTTTCTGAAAGTCACATTTTTAAGGATTTAAATTGATTTGAGGCTAGACTGCTTACATTTTTATTTCAGAAAAAAGGTGGCAGGCCATGTAGAATTGTAATAATGGCACACAAAGAAATCAGAGTGCAAAATTTAAACACAAAAGATGTATTGTCCCTTCATGTCTTTTACGCACACAGGCCAAAACAGTGAATTTCTGGTTCACCTTTTTTTATGTAAGTGGATTAAAAGTAAGATTAACAAACTGTCAAAAAATGTGTTAAATGATAGCCTCAGCTGGTTAAAAATTCTGATGGCTGTAAAACTCTGTTGGTGGCCATCTTGGACAGGGGTTGTAATATAAATGAAACTAGCAGAGACAGGAGATGGGGGAGGGGACCCTTACTGCTTGAACACTGGAAGAGGAAGGGAGGTATTATCAAGGATGAGCTATCATGGAAAGAACCCTCCTAAAAACAGCAGGAATTTTTTTTTAAAGTATATCTACACATCTGGAAAATACATTAAAAAACAAGAAAGAAACTATGTTTTGTCCATCGGCTGGGATTTACCTTTCCTTAGTCTTTCTACATGTATTTCCTGAAGAAGGCCATATTGATATTTGAAAGATTAATTTCTGTTTCTTTATTGTATGTAGATTTTATTCTTGGATTGAGCTTGCTATATGCTTCAGTGTATGAATGAATTAGATTACAATATGCTATGATAAAGTATAACGTACGTAGTCAGAAAAAAATGAAATTATATAACGTGAACGCAAATTTTATTTTATGCCAAAACATTATAGTGGCTGTCCACGTCTTTCCTGGTGCTTAATGTCTTGTGCCCCATATCAGGTGAATATAGGATACATTTTGTCCCATTTTTCAGCTTGAATCATAAAGATACAAATACGTGCTTTTGTACCTTAAACAAAATATTGTGGTTTCAGAGTAACAGCCGTGTTAGTCTGTATTCGCAAAAAGAAAAGGAGTACTTGTGGTTAGTCTCTAAGGTACTCCTTTTCTTTTTGAAAATATTGTGGGTTATTTAAAAATAAGCTTCGTCCTACATTTTTCATAGTTATCCCTTATTTGACTGAAAGGTAAATGCTCCATTAAAAAATACGCACACACGCTATACCCACATACACACACTATACCCACACACACAGAGCCGAATCCCACTCATTTTACTTACTTTAGTAGACCCCCTAACCAGAGGTTCTCAACCAAGGGTACGCAGAGGTCTTCCAGGGGGTACATCAACTCATCTAGATATTTCCCTAGTTTTACAACAGGCTATGTATAAAGCACTAGCGAAGTCAGTACAAACTAAAATTTCATACAGACAGTGACGTGTTTATGCTGCTCTATATATTATACATTGAAATGTAAGTACAATATTTATTTAAATAGACTAATTTTATATGGTAAAAATGAGAAAGTAAGCAATTTTTCAATAATAGCTTGCTGTGGCACTTTTGTTTATTTATGTCTGATTTTGTAAGCAAGTAATTTTTAAGTGAGGTGAAACTTGGGGTTCACAAGACAAATCAGACTCCCAAAAGGGGTACAGTAGTCTGGAAAGGTTGAGAGCCACGGCACTAAGCTATTCATAGATTTACAGATTCCAAGGCCAAAAGGGACCATTGTGATAATCTAAGATGACCTATATAGCACGGATCAGGGAACTTCTCCAAAATAATTTCTGGAGAAGATTTAAAAAAAAAAAAATCCAATCTTGATTTTAAAATTGTCAGTGATAGAGACCCACCATGACCCTTGATAAATTGTTCCAATGGTTAATTACTCTTGACATTCAAAATGTTTGCATTATTTCCACTCTGAATTTGTCTAGCTTCTACTGCCAGCCACTGGATTGCCTTTCTCTGCCACAGTGAAGGTGAACTGGATTCAGCCCAAAGCCACACGCATGTAGATACATATAAAGTGCTGTGGCATTTTTTTCAGAAGTATTCTACAGCAGTAGTTATCTTCTGAAGCGGGTAACATTGCTATGTAATAACAGGGCTACCTGCTATTATTATTGTTTAAGGCAGCGCTCACATAGTGTTCAAGGAATTTTCCAGACTCTCCAGAAGGCCTAGTCTCGGTCCCAAGCACTTCACAATCTAAGGATATAGTCTATACAGTCAAGATTGAGTACAAATCTGTTTGGTGTATTTGTAGGTGTGGGGGTCTCCAAGAAGTGCAAAGTTACCTAAAAGGGGAACTGCCATGGGGAAAAAAGAAAGCTGATCAGATTAAATATACAATGCATTTTTAGGTCAAACAACAAAGCTGAACAAAATTATCCAAAAATGTTAGTTAGAAGATAAACCCCGTTTGTCACCAGAGCAGTTCCACTAACTTCAGTATGCACTATTTTTGCAACTAAACTGGGAAGGATTTTTCCTCGGCCTATATCTGTCCAGAGCAAAATATTCTACAAACACATATACAATTCTGGTTTGGGTCGTGAGTAGTTTATAAACAGAAATGAAAAATAACAGGAAGATAGAATTTAGAGAGAGGCTAATATTCTTAAAATGAATTGCTATGACTGAAAGTGCTCTTACTAGTCCTGATATGAAAGAGATGAGAGCGATGGTACGTTCTTCGCATCAGAGACTGCATCTTTCTGAGTATTTGTAGCTCATCTTGCACAACCAGGCCACCAATCCCAATAATAAAATCATACAACCATAATAAAATCATAAACGACAATATTATTTCTTCAGTCAGAGTTATAGATAGGTTTCCTAAGGCTCAGGGACAATGCACTGTGGGACAGAACTTGTCTCAGGGGCCCTTAAAAATTCTTTTTTGTAGGACTGTGATTCTTCATATTCTAACATTATTTATATCTGGCCAAAATATTGTAAAATTATTTTTATTGGATTTTGAAAATCAACTTCTTGTATTATTACCCTACTACTATGAGTTCATAATAACAAGTTTGCTAACTGTAGAACTGTGTATCTGAGTATCATTTATTGCATGCAGGAAACAATGAGGGAAAAAAACCCATAAAAATATGTTGACAACTTTATTTTATCTTTTCTGAAAAAAGAAGAAATATACAGAATAGGCACAATGAAAATTATTTAATCACATTTTAAATCATCATCAAAACTGGTCATTAAATATTATGCTAATTCACAATCTGTAATGTGATTAATGTTTTGGTGACTGACTGATTTTACAGAGTAATTCTAGTTATAGTTGAAAGGAATTTCCAGAACCTAACCTTGCCCAGTTATAAAACTTTGATTATCACAGAGCCTTTCAATTTAAGCTTCATTAATATGATTTGTCTGTTTTTTTCTGACAAGGAACAAACTAAAATATTCTGCTCATCATTCTTTTTGCCATTTCAATTGCCTCTTAAAATATCTGAAATTCTAACAAAAAGAAGCTGCCAGCAAGACATTTCTGACAATTATTACAAAGTTTTTTTTAGTGTTTCGAAATTTCCAACCGTAAGAGTTTAAACTAAAACCTATCACCAACCATAACAGTAGCAATAGAATTATTATGTACTCATTGTTCCTACTGAAGCTACACTGAAGTGCAAGAACTACTATGAGTCAATAGATGGCAGTCCACCTCTTAGAAAAGAGACAGATAATGAATAAAATCATCAAAAGCGTCACAAAGAGACAAGAATTGGGTTCTGTTGTTTTTAACAAGCTTTCAGAGTCATTAATTAGGAACATTTAAAGAATGTATGTGCATTTAAACACAATTTTTATATGGACCTTTGGCAAAGTGGTATGATAGAACTGGTTTTAAAAGTTCATAAACATGACACATATTTGTATAAAATATAACCGTTGCTCTGCTTGGGTTGATGTCTATATATGTTATGCACATTATCAGTTTACAATTTTCCCAAATTCAGTTTGAACCCAGTTGTTAATTTGCTATATATATTGGTAAGGTGTGAAAAACCTGAATCTAACATCAATACATATACCTGTAAAGATACATGCATATTCTCCAAAAATAATAAATGCAAGTATATTTCTTCTCTTGCATTATTTGTTTAGAAATCTGTATTTATAGCAAACTATGATGGAATTGTAAATTGAAGACTGCAGTTAAACAGTGGAATGCCTATTTGAGAGCAAACAACTTCTACCTTTTAGTCATACTTTTGTAAAAGGAATAGACAACAACTCTATTCTAACACAACAGTTTCAGCATCATCTGTGGATATTATTTGCTTCTGTTGCAGTTTAGATCTAGAGAGAATTCTTAAGTGAAAAAAGAAAAGTTGACCCTGACATGTTTAAGTAGTTTAAATAATATAGATTCTCTTGAACTATAGCCTCTATTTTAAACGTCAACTATGTCTGTTGTCAACGAAAGTTTTTAAAAAAGTATAATCTGATTATGCTTCAATTAATGTAGTTGTCAAAATTGATCTTCACATGAAAGATGCTATGCAAAATATCATCGTAAATTAAATACCTGGATAATTTATAGTACTAAATAGTAAAGGCATTTATAAGAAACAAGGTAGGGACTAAATATTTAGTAATGAAATAGGAAATATTTATATGTATGTATATTTGATCACATTTCAAAATATTCTCTCACAAGCAGAGAGTACCCCAAAGCAATATTTTTCCAAATTAATTAATTTTGCCAATATGACATTTCCACGCATAGCTCCAAAAATTTTAAAGTAGATCTTCTGTTGGTGGATATTATTAATTTCACACCATTGAAAGTATAAAGTAAAATACTTTCCCTGAAAATTAGTTGGCTACAATTCTTCATGGTGAAACAGCTCGGATTGCTTGTCAATGACTGCCAGGAAGAATCTGGTTTTAGCCTTTTAAAAAGTAAGAATTTTTTGTAGTGTTTATTATAACTCTGAGTAATTGTTCAATGTCCAAAACAGGCCCGAACGACAAAATATATTTTGACATATTAGCTGAAACCTAATTCATCATCACATTATTGCATAAATACATCTACGTTCCATAAGGGATCTAACAAACCATTTTAACACTTCCTTTTCTGGAGTATAAAAAATTATAAAGGATTGAATCTTTTCTTTTGAGTATCTTTAAATAAATAAAGCAAACAACAATATAAAGTGAATGCAACTAAACCTATTCTTATTACATCTTCTTTAATCTGGTAATTTAAGAGCAAAGAAAATATTCATATAGAAATGGAGATTTCCAAAGTGAATGTTTAAAAAAAAAACCCTAAACACAGGAAAGGTTTTCAACAGAGTGTATCCTTTACTATTAAAATTAGCTGCTAAAACAGAAAAGAGAAAGTTCCAACATGTTGAAAAGGCACGTGGAACAGATTTTAAAGTACATCCTATAGCAGTATTCCCTTACTGGAAAGAAAAACCTCAAAACCACAGCACAACCAAAAGTACTGGACAAACTTTTCTGCTTTGTTTAATCGTACAAGGATGACAGTGGTTATTAAGTTATTCCAGTTACACACACATTTTCCTTATGTTGAAAAGAAGTCATAGGCAAGGCCTAATTTTTTATACATAAATGTGTGTATATATAAATAGTATTTAAGGTTTGTAGTGTAGATCAATTAGACATTATTCTAAACAAGTTAAATATTGTTTTCAGACTTCATATTAGTTAATGTAGGTGCAGTTTGTTTAAATTTTCCCTGTGTTTTGCATACAAAAAATTTAAAAACTGAATAATTTATTTGTAGTCTGTAGTAGTTATTTTTATAACTAAAGACCAACTAACCAGGTGCCAAAGAAGAAGTGGCAGTTGATTTCTTCTTTAAGAATCATTTACAAAGATTTCAAAGTTTATTTCTAAAATTCACATTCCATTCTCTAGGTAACGTTCTTTAATTCAAAGTTAAAGAAACTGCCTTGTAATATATGGGGATTTGACAACCAAATCTGGGAAACACTGAGACAGGAATACTGTTATACCCCAGTATAAAATTAAACTTTTTTTTTTGCAATGTATACACTAAATGCAGTTATGGAGAGGAAAGTGATAGGATGCAGTCATTAAATTATGCTAGTAGTAAAAACAATCAGAACTTCTAAGAACGCATAAAAAGGGACAGTGTATTATTGCAGTCTCCAGTTCAAAAACTCTTCAGATGTTTATTATCTTCCTGAAGAAGATGCTTGTCTATATTTTATGGTCAGCAGTTCACAGAAGAGTAAATAGGTTGAGTGTACAAGAAAATAAAAAAGGTGTCTCTACTTACTGTTAGGTGATACTGCCTCCATATTTCTGGGCAAGCCTGGAAAATAAAAATATTGATCAGCTGGGAGCATGAAACAAGGTGCTTTACAGCCTGTTGGTTTTGGCATAACACAGTATCCACCGGTGTCGGTCACAGAAAAATAAGAAGCTTAACTGAAAGGGTCTGCATTTCAGCTTCAAAAACCTGGCTAGACAGTTTAATTGAATTTTACACTGGTTTAACACACTCCCTGCCATTGTCAGAAAGCCAGTAACAGTTTTCTCTCTCCCTTTCTTCTCTTAAGGTTAGAAGTTTTGGAGACTAACATGTTCTTAACTGTCATAACTATTATTACTATGAAACAAACCCAAACACAGCAGACTAAAATTCTGCATGTAGTGTATAGAATGTGTTTTGTAACATTTGAAACCTACATAATGTTTCGGAAATTAATTCAGCAGTTACTTTGCTGTAATACAGAAGTGAATTTAAAATTATGTTGCTATTTTTGTACATGTCTGAATCCTAATCAAAATATAATTGTTACAAGTAATAATCCTCAGTAGCCTAATGTCAGATGAGATGTAAACAAGGAGCATAACAGATTGCTTTAATGCTTCTATTTTTACAATGGCTTGCTGTCTCCTGTTTTGATCTTTGCCCATTTTGTTCACAAACTTCAAAGCATAGTCCATGATAAAAACTATATATA